>NC_142691.1:2431742-2734772 GCF_056320005.1 Nelumbo lutea | reverse complement strand
GGGATTTGAAGACTTCTTTGATTTAAGCGGTCAAAAGCAAGAACCTTATTGAGAAACACCAGCCACATAAATGTCTCAATCTTGGGAGGAACTCACCTATCCTAATACTATTGGCCTCATGAGAATCAGTTATGCGTCTAGTACGAACCTCTGCAAAGTATCATAGAAAGAATTTTCCTTCAGATCCCTCTTTCCAAATAATTTCATCCCTTTGTTCCAGTAAAATGGGAGCCACTTTTGAGCACTCAACAGTGAACGTTCTTTTATTTTCCTATGATAAGCAGGTTCCATGCCATTGACATCATGCAAGGAGTAAAACTAGTAGATGGTTTTTCCAACTTGAATAGAAACTTGGTAAATCCTAGGGCAAAGCTCACATTGTTAGAGAACTGCACATCAATTGTCTTCCCAAAGCAGATTCATGTGCCTTCTCCAATTCCCCTCTATCATACAGCTGTTGCTGTCTCAGTGCTATAGTATTTGTTATGCATGCTTAGCACCACTGTTGAAGACTAAACAACGTCAGTTTTAATAGGCAATACATTTAATCCATTGCTGAAAGAACTACATCCTTGTGTACCTTTTTCAGCCAATGTTAAAGCCTGGAATGCATGATGTATGCCTCAACAAGATAGTAGAAAATATTAAAACATAAACAAGGAAATGATAGTCTAGACAGCCGAGAACACTGCATGAGTAATATTTGGAAATTGCAATGTCATGCTTTGCTAACTTATGATACCTCTGCAATCTTTTGTGTTGCTCTTAAGCGAGAAAAAAGGAGATATATAAAACTTTCTTGGTTTTTATATTAATGCATTTATTGTCCCTTTATTCATAGTTAGAATTTGCCTAATATGATGATATTAATCCTACTGGCTATTGGATGAATTAATCAATTGCTGCCTGTTTGATTTCATTGTGTCAATGTCTGGAACTTGGAAGATAATTTCGATTCACATTATGTTTCTTTTAAATGTAAAAGAAAACTAACACTATTGCTATTCTTGCAGTCATTGGTATCCTCTCACTCACGTTTAGTGATTACTGCCTCCGAAGGTGATGCTTCTGTTGATAATGTGCTTGAATCTGATGCAATTTGCCTTGAAGTTCCTACTGATGACATTCGAGTTGGAGATTCAGTACTGGTTTTTCCTGGAGAAACTATTCCCGTAGACGTATGCCTTTCAAGCAAGATTTTCTGTTTACAAGGAAATTGTCAATACTTTAAGATTGTTTATGATGTGAAGCAATAAGCCTTCAAAGTTCCAAAATCTAACTAGACATCTATCTCTTACTCCTTTTCACTAAACCAGCATGTACATTGGCCTTTTATATTCAAACTGAACCTGCCAAATTTTCCAGGCACCACTCAAACCCTAAAATTCCAGCTTACAATTATCATCATGCAACCACTGGCTGAGGACCTCAAGAAGTGACTGGTTCACCTTTGACCTCCATAAATGTCTTTCGCTCTCTGACCCTTTTTGTCATGTGTAATACTGCCATGCAATTTCCCCACGGTCTCTTCTCTTTGTAATTTGTATTGGAAGGTCCACTATCAATTCTTTTCCTCTCACATACAGCTTTGATTTTCTCAGACTAGTGAAGCCAAGAACTAGTCTATCTGCAACCACAGGCACCAGGTCCAATTCAGAAGGTAGTGGGGGTTTAGCAAGAGGAGTCTCATCTTCACTGTCAGAGGAAATGAGATTTAGGGTTCTCAAGGTCACACAAACCGTGTCTGGTGTTTCAGCAGGTGAAGATGGGTTTGGGTCTAGTTCATTTCCTTTTTACCCTTTTACCCTCATTCAACCCAAGATTTTTCCTTTTTTGATAATAACTGAAATTTCATTAATGAAACACAGATCAAAGAGTACTAGAGCCACCACCAAGTTGCCCAATCAGGCAACAAGACACTGAAAACTGACCCTCCAAAACAACTTTACAAATTCATTCGCAGCCCAGGACAACCTCAAGCAAGTCGATCTCTGGCACCCCAGTTCTAGCTAAAGAACCTGCCAAGGAATTTTCATGAAAAAAAAAAAAAACTGCCAAGGAATTGACACTCCTAGGAACCCAGTTGAACAAGCTATTTAAGCTGCTCTCAAGGATCCAAGCCTTGCTCACCAAAGCTATGAAGGTCCTCAGGATCTCCCTTTGTTTCTTCATCCACAGAATAATAATTTGGCAGTTCCCTTCCACCTCCGCATTCTTTCAATCATTCCTCTGAAAGAGTTCTATGAATTAGGGCCAGTAGTTCAATAGTTCTGCTCTCTCTGAGTTGTCATGGTCCGCAGGACCTGAAAAGCTGAGCAAAACAATGCCATTATGGTCCTTAACCACACCTCCCACACCAGATTGGCCCCAATTATCCAAGCTACAGTCATCAAAGTTGAATTTTAATCTACCTGCCTCTGGAACGGTCCACTCTACAAACCTTTGCTGCTTGCTAAATTGGAAATCAGCAATAATATGCCAGCCTCTCAGGAGATCATTCATGCTAACACCATGGAAATTAATGTCCACCAGGGCCCAATGGGCTATTCTCACCATAATTACTCTAGTAGACACTCTGCTTCCAGCTTTTTGTCTTCAAATATTCTGGAATTTCTTTCATTCCACAAACCCCATAAAACAGCTTCCCTAGTATACTCCTAAAGGATCTTATTCCTTTTTGTCTTGCAAGGCCAAACATTTGAGATGAACAAATCTATAACCTCTTGAGGGGCTACCCAACTACTGCCTACCAAAGAAATATTTTTCTATAAGCCTCCTGATAACTCCAGCTTTGCATTGACTCTCCTAAATGAAGTCTACATTGTCAGACCCGCAGTGGACTCCAGTACTCCTTAGATTCTTGACAGATATACCCAAGAGATATTTTTTCCTTGTCTGATCAGATTCTATCTGATTGCCCAAGTAGGGTTCCGAAGATAAAGAAGGTACAAGTGTGCAGATCTGGATTCTTCTTCAAATATATCAGCCAATAGAGCTCTGTTACTTCAGCACTGGAAATAGGTTTCCATGATCTAATTGTGGCTTTGCTACCATGCAAACCTTGATTGTTCAATAAGTCCAAGGTTGGAGAATACACCATACTTGAAGAAGACCAAGACTAGCATTTTTGGGTTGTCTTCTTAGAGTTAATGGTTGGCTCCACCCCAAAGGTCAAAATATATTATAAAGGGGCCAAGGCTGGCTAAAGCCAACTTCTCATCCCCAGAAATTATGCTTTACAAATCAAGCTCCTTTAATTGTCCCCCAAACAATTGGTTTCTGTTTACATTGTAATCTGAAGAGCTATACTCGAAGTAGCAAGGAGGAGAAGAGAACCACGGAACTGAAGAGAATGTCGAACTGTACTAGGCAGTCGACCAATCTTTTATTTATAGATGAATTAGTACAAGGTACAAGAAATTACTGGGATGCCCCTAATTAGTGATGGAACACCCAGATGACTTAAATCACTAAACAGGATTAAGCCCATTAACACAAGCCCAGTTACAAGATAAGTTAAACATAAGACTGGGCTAATAAGAACTCTTATCAGCCGAACATCACTCTAACATTCTAACACTCCCCCTCAAGCTAAGCATGGATATCAATCATGTTTAACGTGCCAAGTATGTCCCTGAACTTTGTTGATACCAGCCCTTTTGTTAATACATCTACAATCTGCATCTCTGATGGAGTATAAGGTACACAGAGTTCTCCTGAAATAATTCTCTCTCTGACAAAGTGTCGATCAATTTCAATATGTTTTGTCCTGTCATGCTGTACGGGATTGTTGGCAATGTTGATAGCAGCTTTATTATCACAATACAGCTTGAGAGGACCCTCGGTCTCGATACCAAGCTCATTAAGGAGAGTTCTGAGCCATAAGAGTTCAGCAACCCCGTGTGCCATAGCCCGGTATTCTGCTTCTGCACTTGATCTAGCCACAACATTCTGCTTCTTACTGCGCCATGTGACTAGGTTTCCTCCTAAGAATGTACAGTAACCTGAGGTGGATTTTCTGTCTCCAACAGACCCAGCCCAATCAGCATCAGTGTAGGCTTCAATTTCATGTCTGTTGTTTTTTTTTTAATAGAATTCCTTTCCCTGGGCAAGTCTTCAAGTATCCGAGGATTCTTTCCACTGCTCTCATATGAGGGGCCTTTGGTGAGTGCATGAATGGACTGACAACATGCACTGCATAGGCAATGTCTGGCCGAGTAAGGGATTAGTATATCAGTTTTCCTACCAATTTTTGGTACCTTTCCTTATCACAGTATTCCTCACCCATTGATTTTTGTAATCCATGGCTTGGTTCTATTGGAGTGTCTGCTGGCCTGCACTCATCATGCCTGTTTCCTCTAGGAGATCTAGCACATACTTTCTTTGGCATATGTAGATTCATTCTCTTGATCTAGCAACTTCAATCCCAAGAAAGTATCTCAGATTTCTCAGGTCTTTGATATCAAATTCTGAAGCTAAGAACTCCTTCAGCCTCTTCATCTCTTTCACATCATTTCCAATAATCACCATATCATCCACATACAAAATGAGTGTTGTAAGTTTGTCATCCTGTCTCCTTGTAAACAATGTATGATTTGCACTGCTCTGAGTGTACCCTACTTTCTTCATGGCCAAACAAAGTCTCTCAAACCATGCCCGGGGAGATTGTTTCAAACCATATAATGCTTTCCTTAGTTTGTTTACATACATTCTTTCCAACATCATATCCAGGTGGGTGTTCCATGAATACCTCTTCATGAAGATCACCATTTAGGAAGACATTCTTCACATCTAGCTGATGAAGTCCCCAAGAGAATTTTGCTACTAGTGACAGTAGAACCCTGATTGTGTTGAGCTTTGCTACTGGGGCAAAGGTTTCCTTGTAGTCAATTCCTTCCTTTTGTGTAAATCCCTTTGCCACGAGTATGGCCTTGTACCTCTCAATTGACCCATTTTCCCTGTGCTTTACTGTGAATACCCACTTGCACCCAACAGTGCCTTTTCCCTTTGGCAGGTCCACCAATTCCCACGTCCTTGCTTTCATTAGGGCTTTCATCTCCTCATTCATGGCTTCTTTCCACCTTGGATTAGATGCCGACTCTGAATACCCGGAAGGGATACATACAGAGGAAAGAGCAGACACAAAGGAATGATAGGCAGGGGATAAGTGTGAGTAAGAAACATAATCAGTTATGGGATGCCGAGTGGTACAAGAGCAAACAGGCTACGGAGAGCAATAGGAAGATCCAAATCTGAATTGAGTGAGTCGGAATTACCTTGGATTGCAGAGACAGATTGATCTGAGTTCAACTGGTTGCAATCATGAGGTTGAGGGGCCTTCTTCCTTCTACTGTATGTAAGTATCTCTTTCTCTTGTTCACTGGAACCTTCAGAAGCATCAGCCGAATCTGGAGAAGTAACTAGCACAGTGGGAGTCTCACTAGGTTGACCCGGAATGTTACAACTAGTAGTAGTGGAAGGTGATGAAATGGGAACAAAAAAGAAGGGAGAATGAGAATCCTCTTCCATCCCACTACTCTCCCTCTGAAGAGGATTCTGAGAAAACTAGAAATAGGGTTGAGACTCAAAAAAAACTACATCTCTGGTGACATTTTTTTTCTTGGAGATAGGATCATAACACTTATACCCCTTTTGTGTAGGAGAGTACCCCAAAAATATTCCCTTTGTAGCCTTAGGATCCAGCTTGGTTTTCTTTGGATCCTTCACATGTATGAAGCATGTACAGCAAAAAACCCGTGGGGGAAGAGGAAATTCTGGAAGAGTGGGACACAAAACAGAGAAAGGGGTCTTCATACCAGTACCTTAGATGGCATCTGATTTATCAGGTATGATGCAGTGAGAACAACTTGAGACCAATATTGCTTGGGCACATTATGTTGGAAAAGAATGGCTCGAGCTGTCTCCAATAAGTGCCTGTTCTTGCGCTCAGCAACCCCATTTTGCTGAGGGGTGTAAGCACTTGATGATTGATGTAACATGCCTGCATCTTCCATGAATGAGTTTAGGGATCTTTCAAAGTATTCAGTTGCATTGTCTGAACGAAATTGCTTGATATTTTTATCAAATTGTGTTTCAACCATCTTGCAAAACATCATAGTTATCTGGGGAACTTCATCACATCCTTTTCAACAGATAAATCCAAGTGCACCGAGAATAATGGTCAATAAAACTGATAAAGTAACGGAATCCATCAATGGAAACAATGGGAGAATGACCCCAAACATCAGAATGAACTAAATCAAAAGGGGCTTGAATTTCATTTCTAGAAATCTGATACATTGATCTGCATTGTTTTGACATTTGACACATCACAAATTAAACTCTGACTCGGAATGCCCTTACATAATTCGGGAAACAACATTGCTAAAGAAGAAAAAGACAAATGACCTAGCCTAGCATGCCACAAGTGCAGCCTAGCTATTGACTCCACACATTCCAGACTAGTAGTAGAAGCTTGCAAGGCTGAGCTGACAACTTCATCAAAATGGTAGAGGCCCCCATACTCATGACCACTCCCAATCGTTCTCCTCGTCAATCTGTCCTGGGAGACACAATGAGAAGGAAAGAAAGTTATACTATAGTTCAAATTTTTTGTAAGCTTTAAAACAGACAACATATTTGTGGTAAGACTAGGAACATGTAGGACTGATTTAAGAGAGAGATCCTTGCTTAGGTCAACCACCCCCTTTCCAGAGATGGTGGAGAGGGACCCATCAGCTACTCTCATCTTATCCTGACCAGACAACAAATGATATGTAGAGAATAAGGACATATGTGTGTGTCATATGGTCAGTGGCTCCGGAATCAATCACCCAAGAGGTAGAATTAATGGAACTAGTTGCACTAAATGCAGAGGCTGTACTTGATTTGGCAAGAGAGGTGGAAGCTAAAGAATTGTTCTTCAGATGGGCTAATGCCCGGTTGAGAACCTCTACCTCACTAGTTGTGAAGCCCGAAGTACTTGGTCTAGAGGAGTCGGCAGCCTGCCTTGCGGTGGAAGAGGACACTGTCTGAGTACTCTGTGAGTTGTCACTACTATTGTTGGTGGCAAGATTCCCACTTGCTGTGTGGCCCTTATGTTGCCTTTTGTCCTTTCTCAGAGCAGTTGGCTTCAGATGAGGGTACAAGACCCAACATTTCTCTTTTGTGTGTTTCTCGCCACCACAATGGGTACACTTGAGAGACTTCTTGTCTGAAAATCTATTCCCCTTAGTTGATACTAAGGCTGAATGTTCTCCAGGTAGTTCTGTTGAATGTGTCTGGGAGTCAACTTGCATGGTGAAGCTCAGGTAATTCATCTCTCCCTAGAATCCGTGACCTTATACCTTCATATACAGGGTCAAGACCCGCCAGAAACTTGAAGGCTCTGCCCTCCTCAATCTGCTTGTCATGCCTCCCCTTATCATTGGCATTTTCCTAATCCAAAATCAAGTGGTGGTCAAGCTCTTCCCAGAAGCCTTCTAGTGTTGCAAAGTAGGTTGCCACAGACATGTCTCCTTGCCTTAGGGCTGCAATGTCTTGGTTCAGCCTGTAGATTCTAGCATTGTTCTTTTTCTGGCCATATGTCTTAGATACTTTCTCCCAAATTTGAGCAGCTGTAGGGAAGTGATGAACAATTCTGGCCACCCTAGGAGTCATAGAAACCAGCAACCAAGACATGACTGTGGCATTTTCCTTGCGCCACGTGTATTCAGGACTGCCAATTTCTGGTTGTTTCTTGTCTCCATCCAAATAGCCAGTGAGTTCACGAGAGGTAATGAACAACATTGCAGAGACGGACCACTCTCTGAAGTTGTACTCATCCAGTAGCACACTTGTAATCTGCAAGTTGTGCAAATTAGGGTTTTCCAGGTTTGAGGACCTTGTGACAGGTTTGTTATCTCTAGAGGAAACTTCACCGGATAGTGAGGACATCCTGACTTCAGTCCAAGAGTTGTTCACAGTACTATAGGTGATTCTGTTAAGGACTGGCCAAAATGGTCATTGTGTTCATAGTACTAGTAGAAGTGTTCACAGTTCGGGTACAGTAGCAAGTAGAGGTCTGTAACTGAACCAGTTCACAGTGCTGGTAAAAGTTTAAGGCTGCAACTGTGTGGTGCAAAAGTTGCCGCAGTTCTGGTAAAAAGTAAAGGTCTGTAACTGAACCAGTTCAGTCCAAGAGTAGGGCTGATAACCGACCTGAAGAAAATCTGTAACTGAAGTTGCCGCAGTTCTGTAAGAGTCTTGCTGATGCACCGAGACTGCAACTGTAGAAGCTGATGCACCGAAACTGCAACTGTAGAAGAAGCTAATTCTTTACCACTTGTTCTGCACAAGTCTTGCTGGAGCACGAAGCTGCAACTGTAGAGGAAGTTCTCCCCCTCTCGGCTAGTGTTAGGACTGCTGAATCAGCCCTCAACCAGGTCTGTCCTATACAGACCTCTCTTAGTAGCCCAATAGCTACTACTTGCTGGAAATAATCTAGTAAGACATCTACTTCTGGGTCTTACTTCCCTTGAGTCCTACAACCAAGAGAAACCCTAGGTTCGAACTTGCTTTACTCTCTTACACTCCTAGGCCTTTACTGCAACAACCCAGAAAAAGAAGAGAGAAGATGAAAAGACAGCAAGAGAAGAGAGTGCACCTGCTGAAACCAGGAAGGAGCTAATGCTCTGATACCATGTAATCCGAAGAGCTATACTCGAAGTAGCAAGGAGGAGAAGAGAACCACAGAACTGAAGAGAATGTCGAATTGTACTAGGCAGTCGATCAGTCTTTTATTTATAGATGAATATAGTACAAGGTACAAGAAATTACTGGGATGCCCCTGATTAGTGATGGGACACCCAGATGACTTAAATCACTAAACAAGATTAGGCCCATTAACACAGGCCCAGTTACAAGATAAGTTAAACATAAGACTGGGCTACTAAGAACTCTTATAAGCCGAACATCACTCTAACATTCTAACATACACCAGTGTTTTAAAAGCGCAAGGCGCAAAAAAAGCGCAAGGGCCAATTTGCGCTTGAGGCGCAAGGCGCAAGGCGAGGCACACGCCTTTTAAAGAAAGGTGCAAAATTACAAAAAATAAAAGCTAAAAAAAAAAGTCAGAAAATTCCAAAAAAATGCCAAAAAAATTAAACATAATGTTAATAAAAATATATACTTAAATTTTAAAATAAATGATTTTAAAACCTATTATCTAAAATTAAAATACATAAACATAACATGTAAAGTGTATTCAAATGAAAATTTAAAAATAAAGCAAACATATAAAGCATTTTCAAGATGCTCGATTGTCCTTTGGCCAGCCCCAACTCTAGAATCACCTTCAACTACCAGATTTCTGAGATCCAGATTTCTTGCAACTCTTAAGCCTTCAGCTATCATCTCAGCCCTGATCGAGTCTCCATGCCCTATAGGGTTAGAGAATAAAGCAATTATCAATTTTCTACTGTTAACCATCCTTGGATATATTAGGGGTGCTTATATACCAGTTGTGTTGTTTTATCTTGTCACGAATCCTCTTAGGTGGGTCCCAAAATTACCACCTTGTACTCTTGTCTTGTTCAAATCCTTAGCTCAGCTGGAGCCATTGTTTTCTGTAGAGGAGATGGGCCGAATGGCCCATAGACTGTCACTTCATGTTATGTTATGTTTCTCTCTGTTATGAGCCTTATTCTAGGCCCATACTCTGTAGTGTTCTGTTTTTTGTATTTTTCTTCCCACTCAAGGGCTTCTCTGTAATTTATTAAAGATTAACTTAAATAAAAGGTATTAGAGTGTTAGAGGGAGGATTAAGTTCAAACTCATCCTCTAACCCTTCTTGCCGCAATTCTCTCTCTCTCTCTCTCTTCTTCTCTAATATTCTCTAATATTCTCTTGTTAGTTTTTTATGGTTTTCTAGCATAGTCCCTACTTCTAGGACTGTTTTTTCAACTTGTTATCAGAGCGGGTCGTTACTTGGCGTGTCCCTCATGTGGTTATAGTTCAACCAACTGCATGACGAGGTTCTAGGGCTGAATGTTTACAGTCGTTCGCCTGGTTCTTGGAGGTCATTGGAGGGTGCCCAAGTTTTCTATACACTTGGAGAAGGGTTCAGTGACCAGGAGGAATCAGAGAGCAAGTTTTTCAGCCTGATTTGAAATCAGAGAAAAGGGTTTTCGAAGCTAGCTCAAAGAGCAAAGAGTTCGGCCTGGTTTGAAGTTTAAACCAGAGATACTGTAAGTTGTTTTCTCAAGATCTTTACTGAGTTATTTTTCGTATTTGGGAGGATTGTTAAAGCATTCGAAGCACACCTCCATTCGGCCCACTGTTGCTGGACTGATTTTTGGGTTATTCTAGAAGTGTTGTTCGACTGTTTTTTGGGCTTCCAAACTGCTGAAAACTAATTTAAATTAAGTAGTACAAGCCTCTACTTTAGTTTAGTTGTTTCTTGGACCTAAACAAAGTGTTCTTGAAGTGATTTCTGCTTGTTAACAGTGAAGTGTTGACTGTTGCATGCATAGTGTTTGTAAAAGGTCCTCTTAGGTACTGTGAACTGTTTTCTTTGTTCTCCTTGGGAAATTATTGTTGGGAACCAAGAATACATATTGTTTGGAGGCCTACTGATTGTTCCTTGAAGGCTGAATCAGGGTTTCATCTCTTTGAAAGTGCTGCCACCGAACTTGGTTCTCACGGTTGTCAGTTCTGAACTGAATTTGTGAGTTGCTGTGTTTGCTATTATTTCAACACAATCTGAGTTCCTTGAAGTCATATCACTTTTAAAGGCTTGCCGAAACCCTAATTGAAACTGTTACATAATGGACTACTCAGAAATTGAGAACAAGAGCATTGCTGAATATGGACATAATTCTGGAACTACAACTGATTCCTTGTTGGCTGTAACTACAGTTAAATTGGATGGAACCAATTATTTGGCCTGGTCACAATCTGTGAAAATTCATATTTGCAGTAGAGGAAAGTGGGGGTTTATCTCTATGAGCAAGAAAGCTCCCCCAGAGGAGGATCCCTCCTATGAGAAATGGGTGCAGGAGAATTATACAGTGATTGGGTGGCTTGTGAACTCAATGCAGCCACAGATTAGCCAACATTACCTGTGGATGAACTCGGCTAAAGAAATCTGGGATAGTGTTGCAGAAACTTACTCCCAGAAGTTGAATGTTGCCAGAGCCTACAAATTGAGAAGTGATGTGAAGAATCTAAGGCAGGGGGAGAAGTCACTTGTAGCATACTTCTCAACCCTGAAATCTCTATGGCAAGAGATTGATTTGATAGAGGCTGTGACATGGGATACCCCCAAGGATGCTGAAACCTACAGAAAATTGGTTGAAAGGAATAGGGTCTTTGAATTCTTGACAGGGCTGAACTCTGAATACGACATTACAAAGCAAAACATCTTGTCCAAGGAAGATGTTTCCTTGTCACAAGCATATACTTTGGTCAGCGGTGAAAAAAGTAGGGGGCAAGTGCAGGTTCAAGGAGTCGGTATCAATGATCATTTTGCAAATATGGGAATTAAACCCAAAGGGGTTACAGAAGCTCACAGTGGCATAGGAAGGAAGGAAGTGGTGTGTGAATATCGTAAGAAGCCGAAACACACAAAGGACAAGTGTTGGAAATTGCATCCCAATCTTGTACCTATCAGATTCCAAAAGAAGAATGATAGTAGAAAGACAAGAAATGCATATGCAGCCACAAGCACAAATACAGAGGTTGAGTCTACCAGTGCACAGTTGGCAGCCATGAAAGCTGAATATGAGAAGTTTGGAAAGATGATCAGTCAGCTTGAAGGTGTATCTTCATCATCCATCCCTTCCGGAAGTCCAGCCACCATTGCATTTGCTCACTCAGGTATAAGGGCTTCCGCTAACCATGCATCCACCTCAGGTAATCACAAAACCCCTTGGATCATAGACTCAGGTGCTTCTGATCACATGACCAACATTTCCACTTTGTTCGTTTCATATGATTTACTTCCTGGCCGTGACAAAATCACCTTAGTTGATGATTCTCTTGCCCCTATTTCTGGCAAGGGAACTATCAAGGCTACAAACTCCTTACTCTTATCTTCCACTCTTCATGTGCCTAAATTAAATACCAACTTATTATATGTAAGTAGCCTGACAAAGTCATTGAATTGTTGTGTAACCTTTTTCCCTTCTCACTGTATGTTTCAGGACCTGAAGTCTCAGAAGGTGATTGGGAGTGGTCATGAAGCGAATGGAATATACTTGCTCGACACCCCTGGCCAATTTTTTGATCATCCTAAGAATGTTGCTTTTGATTCTACTTTTTCAGTGTGTGTGAGTCAAATTATGTTGAGTCATTATCAGTTGGGTCATTTACCTTTTTCTGCTTTAAGCCATTTGTTTCTAAAACTGTTTAAGGGAGTCAGTGTGTCCAGTCTCAATTGTGAGTCCTGTCAGTTGTCAAAGCATTGTAGAAAAAATTACCCTGTGAGCAATAAAAGATCATCTTTTCCTTTTCATATTGTGCACTCTGATGTGTGGGGGCCTTACCACTTATCCTCTATGGGGGGTTACAGATATTTTATCTTGTTTATTGATGATTTCTCTAGATTCACTTGGATATACTTAATGAAATCTCGGGATGAAGTCCCAAGACTTGTGAGGCAATTTCATGAGCTTGTTTTAACTCAATTTAATACCAGAATCAAGGTTTTCAGATCTGACAATGCAAAAGAGTATTTTGAGAAGGGTTTATCCTTGTATCTCTCTGACATGGGGGTTATTCATCAAAGCTCCTGTGTTAGAACCCCTGAACAAAATGAAGTTGCTGAGAGAAAAAATAGACATATTGTTGAAGTTGCAATGAGCCTTTTGTTTGCCTCACATGTTCCCACAAGATTTTGGGGTGATGTTGTACTTACTGCTACCTATCTCATAAACCGTATGCCATCCAGGGTTTTAGGGTTTAAATCCCCCTTCTGTCTTCTTCATCCATACAAGGATCTCTTCCCAATTCCTCTTCGTGTATTTGGCTATACCTGCTATGTTCACATTCCAAGTGTGCAAAGACATAAGTTTGAACCAAAAGCCCACAAATGCATCTTCCTTGGTTACTCCCCCACACAAAAGGGTTATTGTTGTTTTGATCCAAAGACTAGCACCCGACATGTCTTTATGGATGTTACCTTTGATGAACTTTCTCCTTTTTATGGTTCCTCTCAGGAAGGACATTGTCCACAAGGGGAGAGTCTGTCACAAGTTTTTGCCCTTCCTCTTCCTGTCCCAGTTGAATCTCTTGACAAACCTGTATCCTCACCAAATGAGTCAAAGGTGGATCAATCACTTCATACCTCTTGTCCTAGTGCCCCCATTTCTTTACCCCCTCGTCCTATCCATAATCCCAAAGTGTATCAAAGGCAGAGATCCAGGAATGAGCAAGTAGTTTCTTTTACAACAGATGAGGCTCATACATTCCCAATCACAGATGAGATAACAGGTACTGCTTTAGCTCCTTTGGAATCATCATTCCCAGACCTTGATGTCCCCATTGCTATTAGGAAAGGGAAGCGGAAGTGTACTACACACTACATTTCCAAACACCTTTCTTATGACCTGCTTTCTCCTTCATACTTTGCCCATCTCTCTTTTATTGCTTCTAACCCCATTCCTAGGTCTGTCTCAGAAGCTCTTGGGATTCCAGAATGGAGAGATGCCATGGAGACCAAAATGGATGCTCTACATGCAAATGATACTTGGGAGGTGGTGGATTTGCCCGAAGGGAAGGATCCAGTTGGGTGCAAGTGGGTTTTTACAATTAAATACAGGGCTGATGGAACTATTGAGAGGTACAAGGCCAAACTTGTTGCAAAAGGTTACACAGACATATGAGATTGACTACCTGGAGACATTTGCCCCTATTGCCAAGATGACATCTATGAGGGTTCTTTTATCTCTAGCAGTTCACTTTGATTGGCCTCTCTATCAGTTAGATGTAAAGAATGCATTTTTGAATGGTGACTTACATGAGGAGGTCTACATGTGTCTTCCTCCAGGGATGTATGGGAAAGATATGCAAGGAAAGGTATGTAAATTGAAGAAATCTCTTTATGGTCTTAAACAATCTCCTAGAGCCTGGTTTGAGAAATTTAGAGCTGCACTTGTTAAATTCGGCTATGTTCAGACACATTCAGATCATACTCTGTTTGTGAAGAAAAGTAGATCTCTAGTAGTGTATCTCATTGTGTATGTTGATGACATTATAGTGACTGGTGATGATGCCTCAAGCATTCTGGCTCTTAAGTCTTTCCTTCGTACATAATTTGAGATTAAGGATCTGGGGGAGTTGAGATACTTCCTTGGCATAGAAGTTGCCAAACCCAAGGATGGGATTCTTATTTCCCAAAGGAAATATGTTCTTGATTTGTTGTCTGAAACTGGAAAACTGGGTGCAAAACCGACTGCAACTCCCATTGATATGAGTCACAAACTTTCAGCTTCAGATGGAACTTTGTTGGAAGACAAAGGGGTTTTTCAGAGACTTCTTGGGAAGCTTCTATACCTGTGCATGACTAGACTAGATATTGCGTATGCTGTCAGTTGCATTAGCCAGTTCATGCATGCTCCTAAAGATACTCATATGGCAGCAGCAGAACGGATTTTGTGCTATTTGAAAGGATCTCCAAGGAAAGGAATCCTATTTACCAAGCATGGTCATCTGAAACTTGAAGCCTATACTGATGCTGATTGGGCTGGAAGTATTGATGATAGAAGATCTACTTAAGGATATTGCAGTCTGGTGGCTGGTAATGTTGTCTCTTGGAGGAGTAAGAAACAATCTATTGTGGCCCGATCCTCCGTAGAAGCAGAATATAGAGCCATGGCACATGGAGTCTCGGAATTGTTGTGGCTAAGGTCCTTAATGGAAGAACTTGGGATTGATCATGACAAACCCATGATGTTATACTGTGATAATCAGGCTGCCATCAACATTGCTCACAACCCGGTACAACATGATCGAACCAAACATATTGAAGTTGATAGACACTATTCGTGAAAGAGTCTCCTCCAGAGAAGTGTGTCTTCCATTCATTACTTCTGAAGGACAATTGGCAGACTTTCTCACCAAGGGCATTTCCAAGGCAAGGCTTCATCATGACACTGGCAAGCTAGGCATGATTGACATCTATGCTCAGCTTGAGGGTAAGTGTAGAGGAGATGGGCGGAATGGCCCATAGACTATCACTTCATGTTATGTTATGTTTCTCTCTATTATGGGCCTTATTCTGGGCCCATACTCTGTAGTGTTCTGTTTTTTGTATTTTTCTGCTCACTCAGGGGCTTCTTTGTAATTTATCAAAGATTAACTTAAATAAAAGGTATTAGAGTGTTAAAGGGAGGATTAAGTTCGAACTCCTCATCCTCTAACCCTTCTTGCCGCAATTCTCTCTCTCTCTTCTTCTCTAATATTCTCTAATCTTCTGTTGTTAGTTATTTCTGGTTTTCTAGCACAATCCCTACTTCTAGGACTGTTTTTTCAAAATTTTCCCTTAATTCAAGTAATTAAAATTTATTTGCATCTGACTAACCGAGCTACAAGTAAGGTCATTCAATACTGGAATTAGTCATTTGTTTACTGATCCATATTAACTTGGTTGCACTCTTGTTTTGACCTTAGTGACTATGCTGAGTGCATATAATTGTGGAAACCCATTACAGTGCATAATTTGGTTTGAACTGAAAGAATGGTAGGATCCATCTAATGGACGCCATAAAGGTTGGGGAATGGGTGGGCGAATTTCAAAAAATTTTCCTACCTTCTCCCAACTGGGAATCGTATTCCCTAAATTCAGAATACAATATTCAATGATCATACTTGAACCATAATTGAACCAGATTTGAACCAAAAGGAAAATGGAGGATTATACCTGATCCGGAGAAACAATATCTCCCAAAGTTGGTGTTCACGCCCAAAGAAGACACCAAGATCCGATCCTGATGAAGATGACACAGCTGTAGGTGGAACGGAACCAGCAGAGTGTGTCCCACACACAGGATCCTTCTCAAGAACCCTTTGGAAACTCTGAGCACCAAATTTTTTACAGTCTTTTTGCAAGACTGATGTCAAGAAACAATTTCTTGATCTCTTTCTTCTTCAAAGATCGAATCTTGTAAGGAAGAATGGCGGTGGTTGGAGGAGAACTCCTGGGACGAAGATGGCTGAATTGCTTCTCTTCTCTTTGGAGTGTAAATGAGATCCAAATCCCAATTCGCAAGAAGCTTTCTTGCTTGAACCCTTGGTTCGAAAATCTCTTTTTTTTTTTTCTTTTAGGGTTTCTCCTCTTTTTCTTCTTGATTAAGAAACCCCCTAATTAGGAGTTATCCCAATCCAAATTAGTATTTGGATAGGGGATGATCTTAATCTTATCTGCAAATTAAGTTAGCTTACTCCTAATCTTATCAGGAGTTTACCATATTCAAATCTGATTTGAATTTGGTCTCCCAGAGTGGATAAGGTTAAAGGCCCAATCCTTTTGTTAACATTAATCTCAGATCCGCCCCATAGATGGGTGATCATATCAGCCTAGCTCAAAATGGGCTTTTGGCCCATTAAGTTTTCAGTGCTTAACTAGTTTCCAATCTATTGCCCAGTTGGGCTTCTTTGTATGGCATGGGACCCAAGCATTGATCTACACACCAGCCACATGGGTTCGGCCCAGCCTTTATTACAAGGCCCAGCCGAATTCACTGAAAAGCTCAGTGAACCCTTGAGCCCATCACATGAACCCTATGGGCCCAACACTTACATTAAGTGGTCCCTGGGCCAAGCCATCTTATAAAAACCCAGGGACTGTGGGCAGGTGCAAGATTAGCCCATCAGGTACTATCCTAAATGGTCTTACACTTAACCTCTCAGTCCTTAATGATCAAGCACTGCCCGACAAGAGAGAACCTCTCCCTCGGCTACAAGGAACAGTGTCGCACTCTCCACACACATGGATTCCGAGAATTAAAACCATTTGCAAACACTTTGAAACCGTACAATATATATATATATATATATATATATGTATATATTAATTTTGCAAAACAAAATTCCAACGATTGAAATCAACTGCCGACAGTTTGGTTTCCATCAGAGAGTGCATTCCCGATCATTACCTTTGTCCGACAAAGGGGCTGATCCTGTCACTATGATCACCCACTCAGATGAATTCTCAGACTGTTCCAACATACCCAGGTTTTGATCTCCGCTAAGGACCTCACTGATTGACATATCAAAGACAGCCCGATCCGACATCTAGTGAAGTGTCATAATCGAGCTAGGGGTCAGGTGTAACTTTCCATACTGCGTGTGACTTGGGTCTTACCCTGGTGGCCGAGACAGGCCATCCCAACACTTGGTGGCACACCAATATCAGCCTTGGCAAGATAAATCTCCCCAGACTTATCCAATCGGCTGTGAACATTTAAAACTAACACGGGTCTCTATAAGTGTCCAGTTTTAGGGTCTTACACAGAATTATACCAAACAACATGAATCAAACATGCACTTTATTTATTTACACTAAATAACAAAAGGACATCAAATCGGATTGAAGCTAAGGGCATACGAAACTGTCTAACATGAACATAAAAAGTCCTGGCCTCATTCAGTTTTAATACGAAAGACCCTAATGATATTTAGGGTTTCAGTATGGCTTTAAATGCTACTGGATTTGACCATGAAGTTCATAATGCTTTTTCTTTCAACTCACTTGCATGGTTATCTAAATTATAGCTGACCTTTCTGTATTAACTACCTATGCAGGGGATGGTTCTTGCAGGAAGAAGTGTTGTTGATGAATCCATGCTTACAGGAGAATCTCTTCCTGTATTCAAGGAAAGAGGCCTTACAGTTTCAGCTGGAACAATAAACTGGGTACAGTAAGCTTTTAAAGTGCTCTATGTTTTTTGTTGAACTTACCATTTCAAACACGTTATTTTTGTAATAATTTTGTTGCTATGAGAAACAGTGAAAATAAAGGCATTTATGAATGGTGTGTATGGGAGAACATGATATGGTGTAACTGCAGAAGGATAAAGCCCTGGTTTAGCCTAGAATCTGATTTTCTGCATATCTACTTGCACTCATATTTTCCCCATTAAAGTGCCAGATCCTAAAGTCAACTTGATCAGATGCAAGATCTTGCACAGGGGCTCTTGTATTCCTCGTTCTATAAATCTTGAACATAAACGATACAGTGTTTGTTGTGTTCAATCATCATCTCTGGTTCCAGTATGGATGAAACTATAGCTTTAGTTCTTTGTAGTGACTAAAACTGTGCAACCAGAATAATATTTTTCTTTTTTCTGATCAGTAATGAAAAAACTTATTAAAACGATATGGAGGCATTGCATTAATAAGGAGAAGCATATCTTTTCTTCTAATGGACTACCACTAGTAAAATTAGCTTCAAGATTGTTTTACACAATCATTTGGAACTTTTTCCCTTATATCAATTAATTCTACATTTATTAGGTTTACACACATAATATTATTTTTTTACAATTTTCTACCTGACATTGTTCAATATATATAAAATATATATATATATATATATATATATATATATATATATATATATATATATATATGCATGTACGTATGTATGTATGCATGCATGTATAAGTGATAAGAATTTTATTAAAGAAATATCAGAGAGTACAACCAGAACAAGAATCCCTTAGAGAGGTGCGAGGTGCGTCTTCTCACACAACAACTTCTGAGGAAAATCATGAGGATACAAATAATCTCCTTCCTGGAAGGACAAAAAGAAGCCAAAAGATCAGAAGGTTGGTTAGTTTAACGCAAAGAATTCTTGACAACAACTTAATCATTAAGGGTAAAATGTAAAAGGCATTGGTCATTGATTTTGAAATTGTTCACAAATATATGCATCATTGAGAAAATGAAGTTAGTACAACATATCAAGATTTAGACTTCAAATAGTTAGGTAACTTTTCCTCCTAAATGAATGCCATGAATTGGCATCTTATCGTTGGATTTTTGACCTTTGGATGTTTGGAATGGAAATCCGAAATCATCTATTTTTTTCTTCTTCCCCAGGATGGACCTTTAAGGATTGAAGCCTCTACCCCTGGCTCTATGTCAACAATTTCAAAGATAGTTCGCATGGTTAGTATACCTTTTTTTTATTAGCATTATGGTTAATACAGTAAGATACATTTACATGGTACCTTCTTGAACACATTTAGTAGTTGTACTCAAATGCCTATTTTGTTAAATAACATCAAATATGGTTGATCATGAAGTGCAAGAATGGTGCAATTACTATGTCAATCTCAACATGCACTGATACATAAAAAGTGTTTTTTATGCTAAAAGATGCTATAGATAGTTGCCTATTCTCTGAAAGGGGAGCCTACCATATTTTGCATTTTCTTGTAAATGTAGCAAAATTTCTTCATTTCTCAAGGAAAAAACAAATCTCTTGGAATAAAAGATTGCAAAATTGTCCTGATATTTCCCTAATTTAACAATTTATCAGCAAAGCTTTCAATTTGCCATGTGCAAGTAATTTAAGCTTTGATGAAATATTGGGGGTTTTCCTTATTTTTACAAAAACTGTCGGGAAACATTATGGGTCATTAAAGACAATCAGGATGCACTTTTATAGAAAATAAAAGAAAAGCTTAGATTTATAGGTTTCAAACACTAAAACAACAACTCAATTTGGATCTTGTTCTTGAATACTTTAGTTAACTAACTTAAGAATAATAGAACTTTTTATAATACTTATTTGAAAAACTTTAACTAAATAAGCATATAAGTCCTTTGATCTTCCCAACACAGTGAGCATTTACTCAAAATGCTACAATAGTTGGAGCATTTTCCTAACATGCTCATCATATTGGGAAGCTTACTATGGATGGAAATGAAGAAATTGTTTATAATCTATGTCTATTGAAGTCCCTTTCTCTTCTCTGTTCATACTCACTTTGATACAATCTACTTTTAACAACCCCTAAAGTTCCACTTATAAATTCCATTATTTTTTAAATTCACTGGATTTACTGAATTTCTTAGCAAAATTTGTGAAAATTCCCCATTTTCTCATGACAAAATTTCCAAAGAAATTGAAAATTTGAACTTTGATCCAACTACTACCCCAAATTTTACCTATTTCTTTAAGAGTTGATTAATTGGTTGCATTATGTATTGAAGATATGAAACAAAGCACTACTTTCACTTGGTATATAGAGTCATAGAGAAACAAAAACAATCATTCATGAAATGGTGCAATGACCAATGTTAGTGCAAGGCGCAAGGCGAGGCACACGCCTTTTTGAGGCAAGGCGCACAATTTAAAAAAATGCAAAAAATTCAAAAAAAAATATAAAACATAATATTAATAAAAATATTAACTTAAGTTTTAAAATAAATGTTTTGAAAAACCTATTATCTAAAATTAAAATACATAAATATAATATGTAAAGCATATTCAAATGAGAATTTAAAAATGAAATCAAACATATAAAACACTTTCAAGCATATAAAACCCACAATCTCTTTTTTTCTCAATTGCATCAAGTAGCTAATGTGATATATTACATTCCTAATTCTACGAGCCGCCTAGGCGCACCAGGCGTGTGCCTTTTGAATGGGCTGCGCCTACCCTAAAATGCGCCTCGCCTGAGCGCCTAGGCGCGACTTTTAAATCACTGGCAATGACAAGTAATATTTGATCAGTTGTGATATGAAGATAGTGAAAATCCAACTTTTATGACTTGTAAAGCTATAGTTCTATAACATGTAGAGAAGGATTCCTATGGTTTCATGATCATGGGCTTCTATTTAATCTTTATAAGTTTTAAATGGTTAAAAAACTAAGTACAGTTAAATGTCAAATGTCAAATACTCAAGGAGTTAATAGTGATGCCTGATTTCAATGTAACTGTCAATTAGTCTTGTTTCATTGATGCTTCAGAATCCAAAGAAACTAGTTCTAATGTAAACAAGAAGTTTCTTATGTTGATTGTTGACCTTTAGGTTGAGGATGCTCAAGGCCATGAAGCACCCATACAAAGGCTTGCAGATGCAATTGCAGGGCCATTTGTGTATGGTGTAATGACATTATCAGCTGCAACATTTGCTTTCTGGTATGGAATTTGCCACTACGTTCCATGTTTTTTCCTTTCAAGAATAATATATTTGCAACTAATAGCATGAAATTGGAAATATTTTTAACATTGCATCTTATGGAGCATCTTTCTGGGACAAATACCTTCTTCCTGTGAAACTAATGAGAAGCCTATGACTGTTAGAAGTTTCAAATACTACATGAGCCTTGTGTTGTTGCAATAAATTTTTGCATTGAGATTTCATTCAGTAATTTGATATAATCTTCTTAAGATTCTTATGTTACAGTATAATAAGAAAATTCAGTGGCTGAGAAACTAATCTTAGCCATTTATTTAACATAATTATATTTACTAATATCATTTACCCAAATAATACCACTACTGTGGTGTCTGTCTAAGGCGCAAGTTAGCATTCAAGGTCGCTTTTAAGCCTCAACTGATGGGAAGTTGTGAAGTCAAAGATGATTTTCAGCATTTCCTAACACAACTCCTTGATCAAATACTCTATGGCCCTTATTATATGGCTGCTATAGATCATAGTTATTCTCAGTTTGTGAAAACTTGGATTTAGACTCTCTCTCTCTCTTCTTTTTTGCACAATCTAAGGAAGCTATCATAAAAAATATTTCAGTGGGATGGGCCATTTGGTCAAAACTTTAGATATGATTGTTTCCTTCTCTATGGATGACATCTTTTGAGGATTGTAGTGGGTATCATCATCAACTACCAGAACTAGAGTCTTATTGCTATCGTGTCCACCAGATATGAACCAAATAAGAATAACCTTTGATGGATGCAGATTGGGAGACCATGAACCGTTAGGGATAGGACTCAGAGGTTGTAACAGGACAATCTTTTTTTTTTATCTATAATTGCTACAAGACAATCTTAGCCATACATTCATCTTCCATTGGCTATAGAGACTACAATAGCTGAATTGTTGTTGGCAGTATTACAAAGATTAAGGATGGGGAGATCACTTAAGTTAGTACTAGAAATTTAATGGTGGAAGGGAACTCAAATGTAGTTGTGAGTTGACTAAAAACAAGCAAGAATTGTGGCAATACACAATACTAAAACACCATGAATAAGACATGATATCTAGAGTGGGAACTGGGAATCACTTTCTCCTGGATTCATAGATCAGCAAACAGTTTGACTGATGCAATGGCCAAACAAGCAGTTAATAGGTTCAGTTGTTTTGTGGACAGAATCTAGACTATATTTGAGGGATGCTTGGCATATATCATATAACTCATTCTTTATTTACTACTAGCGAAACCTAAGGGTTACCAATTGTAGGTAAAGAGCTCTTGCTGAGATTGTGAAAAGATGTACATGGGAAAATATACATGATTTACAAAAAGAACATGAATTGCTGTCTTACTGATTGAACTCTTAAGACTGTTAACCATTGTTCTCCATCTTTGATTTCTCTACTACAAGTTAATTTAGTCATACTATTCAGTCTTATTTTTGTTATCTATATCACATAGAAAGCTTGCTCCTGGATTACCATAGTGTTAAATCCTTTGTTGATATTAACTAAAACTTCACTTTTGCATTTAGGTACTATATTGGGACACACATATTTCCAGATGTTTTGCTCAACAATATTGCTGGGCCCAATGGAAACCCATTAATTTTGAGCTTGAAGCTTGCTGTGGATGTCTTGGTAAGTCCTGATAAACTAGTTTTATATTACAAAAATAACAAGTTCAAACATATATCCCAGTGTCCTCTTCAAATGGGTCTCTAAGATTTTATTCTCAACTTATCTCTTTATCCTTTATATATCAATTATGAAAATGTGCTAAACACAGTTTGTGTTCCAAAACTAGTTACACTTAAATAATGGAAGATGGATGTTAGTTTAATGGGCTTTGCTGTCACAGGCCTATCAAATCACAAAAGATGTAACAATTTATAACCTCCTGATATGCATAAAGGCCCCATTTTATATTTGTCCTTCTGCGATTTGAGGTCTCCATGACAGACAAGGCCCTTAAGTCCTTGATACTATTAATAACATATCAACAAAGGCTAATAAAATTAATTGGCAAAAAAATGTATAAAGAACCACTTGGAACCAGCAAGTTCGAAACAAGCATGCCATTGCCCCAGTATAGCAAGCAGAACGAACTAGGACTGCTGAAGATTGTTTCTTGATGACTATAAATATCCACATCCCAACCACTATTATCATATATAGTCAACAACAAGTAATTTTGCCTTCCTAATATTCATATGCTTTCACTAAATGGTTATTTTTGGGTTTTGGATTTGTAATTATTCCAAATTTGACATTTTCTAAAGTTTCAAAAAAAAATTGTTCTTAATATTTGTTTCAAATAGAAATGCTTTACATACTTTTAAATTTTTCTTTCAAACTTTCTATTAAAATTCTATGGAAGACCAAAGTTTCCTGAAAAGTTATAAATTATAAACTTTGCTTGGACATGCATGGCACTCAAAGGGACCTAGTGGTTTTGTATGCATGCAGTCCTAATTCCCCTCAAAGGGGCGAGTAAGCCTACGCAACAAACACACACAAAAAGGCAACAAGATGGAACGCGAATTAGCTAAAGGCTATTTGTATTGCAATAATCAGTGGCAAGCACAAGCACACAATACAGTGTCGAGGGGATCTCGTGCTTAACCTTTACACGCTTATGAACTCACTCGACTACCTACCTCCCCTCAAAGAGTACGTTAAGCTTTTGGGGGAGTGACAATAAGAAACATCAAAAAGGTGGAAAAGAATACTACAATATTACAATAGTGCCATTGGCAATCCCCCATACAAAAGTACATGCATAGTCCACCCATGGCACACACTTGGATGCTGGAGTGGTGGCTGTAGGCATGGTGGTTGGCACTTGAAGGCGCAGCGAAGAGAACACTTGTTACAAGTGTGCACATATGGCCCACTTTCAACAGTGCAGAGAGCCTACCTATCCTCAGGCTTGAACTTGTGTCTCTTCATTTGGGAGGGATTTTTTTATCCATTTTTTAAATTCTTACTGGGATATACAGCCTTTTTGTGTAAATTATATGTCATTCTTGAGAGCCACTCTTGATTTTTGGCAGAATGTTTTCTCAACACCCTTTTTTGTACATTCTAATTTTCTTTTGATCTATGAAGTTTATTTTGTTACTACAGGAAAAAAGTTCCAAACAGTCCTGGCAAGTCTACATTTTCTTGAACCACTTGCATGATTACTATGCTCAACCCAATTTTGAGGTGTTAGCTTGAAGTTATTCTAGAGTCGATTATAGGATTAGGCCCTCATAGAAATATTTTTCAATGTCTTTAGTGGGCCAGGGAGTGACTTCTTATTGAGGGGCTTTGGGAGCTTTGGTACTTGAAGTGCTGTTTGTTTCAGGTCACATTTTTTTCAGGTGTATGACGAGGGAGCCTCTCATTGGGGTTTATATGCTCCATTGACCATTCCACGATGCCATAGATGAACATGTCTTGGAAGGTTTTTACCAAGCCAGTAACACAATGCTAGTTTCCAAAGTAAGAAATGTTGTTCCATCACAAGTAACAACTCGAAAGTATCCTTGTTTGAGTTGTAGATATGAGGCAAAGGAGTAGAACTTGGAGAGGCCTTGGAAAAATTGTCAACTTGAACATCTCATGTATCCTCTTTATTATGGTGCAAGCTTGCACAATGTGTCTGTTTTTGTTCTTTCTGGCTTTCCTTGACTCTGCAAGCTCTGGTAAATAGAAAAAGGTCGAAAAAAGTATGAAATCTAGTGGGAAAAATATTACAGAAATGGGGGTGAGGAAAGGAAAATGATGGTTCTTCCATTCTCATCATTCCTATTATGTACTATTATTTCATATGTATGGTTAATTATACCCTTCTAAATTACATGAATAGCTAGTATGGCTTCATAAAATGAATAGAATAACATTATCCCAGAATCTTCATTTTGTTTTTGTTATGTAGATAGACATATAAGGGGCCTTTAAGCCTTGTCAATTTTGTGTGTAGTGTGTACATATTACATGAATTAACTTATTACAGGTCTGACCAGTATCCACAATGCCACTTGCCTTATTCTCTATAAGAATTTAGATATCGGGAAATTATGAAATATGATGGCGAAAACCACTGCTTGCTTGTATTGTTACTATGTATGTGGCCTATGTAATATACATCTCGGTATGTAATTTGAAAAATCTTTTAAAAAGGAGAAAAGTAAAAAGAAAAGAACTTTATTATCAGATTGCTTATTTGGTTGGAAGTAACTGTTCTGTACCATCTATTTTCAGGTAGTTTCCTGTCCCTGTGCACTGGGCCTGGCTACACCAACTGCCATTCTAGTGGGCACCTCTCTTGGTACTAACTTCATCACTTTCATTTACTTTCAATGCAAATGTTTAATGTATATAATTATCAACAAATGCAGGAAAACTACAGAAATTTCAATTTCTGAGGTTTATTCTTCTCCAGTTATGCATATTATCCCAGAATTACCTCAGAAATTCTCCATAACTCCTTTTTTTTATCAATAACAACATTATTAAGATGGTGAAAAAACAGATAATTGCAAAGATCCAACTAGAAGTTAGCCAGCCTTCTCAGAAGCCCCAGGGAAATAATTCAGTATTTATTTATAAAAAAAGTCAGTAATTAAGAAAGTTTACAACTGTCTGCCCTCCATGGAATAGCCCCAGTGCAGGTCTTCCCTTTGACTCCATTTCTTTTCAAAGAATCTTTAGTTGTGTTTAATGATCCTGACAACCATCCAAATAAGGTGTTCATATTGGATACCAAAGATCTGGCCTTTTTTATTGCATGCAAATGAATCCATGGACCTGCTTCATTGCCTCACAACTATCCAATAAGAAGCTGTAGGTCTCCTACAATCAGCTCCTCAGTCCTTGTAGAATGGAAAATAATTCCGTACATATGGAATTTCCTGTGCTTATGAAACCTGTATAGGTATTCAAAATTCTCCAGAAAACCTTGAAATACTAATTTGTTGTCCTATCAAGTATCAACTTTCCTGATTTCTTAGAAATATTGCCTTAGAGTTTCCTATTGACCATTCTGTGTGCCTGTTTAGTCATCCCAACTATTTGCTTCTGGACATGTTTATAGTTGTATGTCCAAATACCATGAGTTAGAATAGGAAGAAAGACACTGGTGGAATAATCTGAAATAGGGATGATCATGGGCTGTGTGATGGACTAGGTTTGGATAGGGGTGCAAGAACACTCTGAGCTGCCCACACCCGGCCCAGCCTGCACTCTGGGCCTGATAATACATATCCAGGCCCACTCCCATTCTGGCCGAGCTGGGACTAGGCTTTCCAGCATAGGCCATCGAGGCATTGAATCTATCAAAACATCAAAATAAAATCCGAAGTCATTACTCATGTTCAAGAATTATATATTGCCGACTTCTCATATTTAAAATCACAACTGTATGCATATGGGCTGGGTTGGGCCTGGCTGGGCTTGGATGACAAACTTATGTCCAGGCCCAGAAATTCCCAGGCTGGACATGGCAGGAAATGTGAGCTGGGTTGGATTTGTATCTCTAATCTCAAACCTTTTTTTTCTGGTGAAAGTGAAAAAGATATAAAGTTGGTCCTAACTAAGATGCATGAAAACTCAAAGAAGAATTAGGACTAACACACAGAAATAGGGTGCACTGTATTCCCGGGAGTCCAGCTGAATGACTATTAAATTTTGTTGAAGAGTGTAAGATGTTGTATAAATGTATTTTCTCTGGAATCTCTGACTTGTACTTTTTCTGGATTTACTGAGCAGGGGCAAAACAGGGACTTCTTGTAAGAGGAGGGGATGTATTGGAACGCTTGGCCAGCATAGATTTTGTTGCTTTAGACAAGGTACTTGTGTAAATTGTACGACAAAGTTTCTGCCCATGTGTAGCCATTTTTTGAACTTAAGAAGATATATTGGTATCACAATAATTTTCTATTAGATTGTTTGAGCATCCTATTCTCTAACTAACTCACTTTTTCAATTTCAGACAGGAACTCTTACAGAAGGAAAACCAGCTGTTTCTGCTGTGTCTTCTTTGATTTATGAAGAATCAGAAATTCTTCGGGTTGCTGCTGCAGTGGAAAGAACAGCATCACATCCAATTGCAAAAGCCATTGTAAATAAAGCAGAATCTCTGAATTTGAAAATCCCAAGCACAAGAGGGCAACTCACAGAACCAGGTTTTGGATGCTTAGCAGAAGTAGATGGGTCTCTGGTTGCAGTTGGTGCAATGGAATGGGTTTCTGAACGTTTCCAGAAGAAATCAACAACTTCTGATGTGATGGATCTAGAGGATATTCTCATGCACTTGTCATCTAAGAGCATATCATCATCTGATGATTCAAAAACATTTGTTTATGTTGGACGTGAAGGAGAAGGCATCATTGGTGCCATCGCAATATCTGATCGTTTGCGCCATGATGCCAGATCTACCATAACCAGGTACTTCGTTCTTCTAGAAAATGATATTTTGCAGAAAATTCAAAATGAGCATCATCATCATCCATGCCTTATCCCAACTATATTATCTGCTAAACGAATCCTGTTTTGCCAATTCGTTCTATTTAAATCCATATCCACTGTTGTGCTTAAATCATTTCTTACTACTATCCATTTCCTTTTTGGGTAGAAATAGTGCTTAAAATTCAAAATGAACATCCAGCTGATTTTATTATTGATTAGAAAGAACCAACAGTTGAAGTATCAAGCATTCAAGCCACGGAACAATACACAGCACATGGCTTACCAACAAAACCGAAATGGGATATGAAGAAAGACAGTCTCTTGGCTGAACCCCTCAGTCTGGCAACAGGCTCCTCCCATCCTAACCTCCCTATTTTGCAAGCGAGTATCCCAGGTCATTGTCTGTTTTAGATATCCATCAGAATGCATTAGCTTCTCTAGTGAAGGCATCTTAAGGCCTTCTGTTCTGGTTGACATTCAATCCAGCCTGATGAGTGAGCAAGTTTCAGACCTTGTAGAAGAGAAAGAAGCTCACCTCTCAATAAGTTCCCTGCCTAAGTCACCCCTAAATAACTAAATTAAATAATACCCATCCATCTAAATAGAACCACCCACTCTGAATGGGCCAGAAATTGTCAAAGTTCGTTTTGATGATCCCTTCACTTGGAGGTACCCATGGTTGAATCAGAAACCGTCTTTCTGGTGAAAAACAACTATAACCTGCTAACCCCTATGAATTCCATTGGAACTACTTTGAACTCCTCACTCATTGGCATTGGATGAGTAGAAATTACTGATTGTAGATTTAGTTGAATTTCTTGTGAAAGGAAAAGGGGAGAAAGATAAAGATTTCAGTAGTAGAGAAGAAAAGAGAGGGAGAAAAGAGTAGGAAGTCAACCAGGATTCTTGAATTAATCCTAGCCGCCAACCCGTCATTATATTTATACTTAACTTAAAGGATGAGATATTACAAGGATGCCCTTAGTAGGGCGGCTACTAATGTAGCTAAACAGTCACAACTTAAAAACATAAACTAATGGGCATAAAGCCCAACAACTTCCTAACTAAATAGCTTAAAATAAAAATAAAAAACAACTAGGCCCAACTCAACACTCCCCCTCAAATTGGGAGTAAATGTCACACATTCCCAACTTGCGTAGATCATGCTCCAGCTTGTTCTTTGCAACACCTTTTATGAGAACATCCGCGAGCTACAGATCAGAAGCAATGTATGGAAGACAAACTTCTCCAGAAAATTCTCTTTCTTTGATAAAATGTGTATCCACTTAAATGTGCTTAGTTTGGTCATGCTGGACTGGGCTATGGGCAATGTTAATTGCGGTCTGGTTACCACAGTATAACATCATAGGTTCTTCTGCCTATATACCAATTTCTTCCAATAGGGAACGGATCCAGAGAAGTTCTAAAACTCCATGTGCCATGGCCCTGTATTCAACTTCAAGACTTGATCTTGCCACCACTGTTTGTTTCTTACTCTTCCACAAGACAAGGTTACCCCCAACAAGGGTGCACACTCCTGAAGTTGATCTCCTATCATCAAGACATCCTGCCCAATCTGCATCTGTATAAGCCTCTAGTTTCAACTATCCATGATCAGTAAACGATATGCATCTACCCAGGTGTCCCTTCAAATAAGCAAGAATCCTGTCAACTGCCTCCCAATGCTGAACTCGTGGAGCATGCATGTATTGACTTACCACACTTACTGCATAGGAAATGTCCGGTCTTGTCATACACAAGTATAGCAACCAACCTACAAGTCTCTGATATCTCCCAATGTCCTTTACCGGTTCACCTTCTGATGCATTGATTCTATGGTTCTGATCAATAGGGGTACTGATTGCCTTCGTTCCAAGCTTCCCTCTCTTGAAGAAGATCCAAGACATACTTCCTTTGAGAGATAAAAATTCCTATGTTTTGATCTTGCAACTTCAATGCCTAGGAAGTATCTCAGTTCTCCAAGATCCTTAATTTCAAATTCTTTATGTAGATTCCTTTTCAGACAATCAATTTCACTTGGGTCATTCCCTGTGATAACAATATCATCCACATAAACGATTAGGATTGACACCAAAGATCCCCTTCGCTTCACAAACAAAGTATGATCAGATTGAGTCTGAGTGTATCCAAAAGCAATCAAGGCCTTTCTGAATCTGTCAAACCATGCTCTGGGAGATTGTTTCAAGCCATAAAGTGACTTCTTAAGCCTGCATACCTTTCCCTTTTCAGTATCACTATCATAGCCAACAAGAAGATTCATATACACTTCCTCTTGCAAATCCCCATTTAGGAAAGCATTCTTCACATCAAGTTGAAACAAGGGCCAAGAGTATGAGGTAGCAAGAGAAAGAAGTATCCGAACAAAGGTCATCTTTGCAACTGGTGCAAAGGTCTCTAAGTAATCAATACCATAGGTCTGTGTGTACCATTTTGCAACAAGTCTTGCCCTATACCTTTCTATACTTCCATATGCCTTATATTTTACCATGTAAACCCCATGTGCATCCAACTGTCTCCTTGCCTTCTAGTAGATCCACAATGTCCCATGTTTGATTCTTAATCAAAGCTGTCATCTCTTTCTACATAGTTGTCTTTCACTCAGGTTTGGAGAGAGTCTCACTAACACCCTTGGGTATAGACACTAAGTCAAGGGAGGAAAGAAAAACACGGTAGGAAGGAGAAAGTCCACTGTAAGTATAAGTACTGTGAAATACAATGAGCAGTACACTTTCTCTTCCCTTTTCTGAGAGTAATAGGAAGATCAAGGTTATCTGTAACAAGGTTAGTAGAATCAATGGGAACTGAAACAGTAGTGGGACCAAGAGGAATACTTGAATCCATGTTAGCCGAATCTGGAGTCCCCCAAGTAATGCTGAGAAGCAGGACGCAAAGGAGGTGGTAAGGTAGGTGACACAGGATGGTCAAGCATAGGAGTAGACATAGGGACTGGAATTGGGAGAGGAATAGACTGCTGACTCGCTTCCCCAAAACGCTCCCCTTGAGAAGGATTCTTTTAAAAGAAGTATGTCGATTCAAAAAAAGTGACATCCATGGTAAGATACCGGCTCCCAGAGACTGGATCATAGCAGCAATACCCTTTATGATTTTCTGCATGTCCAAGGAAGACACACTTTGCCTCGGGATCAAGCTTCAAGCAATGAGGACCAAGGACATGTGCAAAGCAGACACACCCAAACACCCTGAGAGGAATATGAAACATCTCCCCCTCAGGAAAAAAGAGACTGAATGGGGTGTTGAATCCAAGTATACGAGAAGGCACCCTGTTAATCAGATATACAGTTATGAGAACTGCATCACCCCAAAACCAAACTGGAACTGTAGATGTGCTCATCATGTTTCTTGCAATCTCAACAATGTGTTTATTCTTCCTTTCTGCAACACTATTCTACTGTGGACTGTAGGAACAACTGCTCTGATGGACGACAACATATTCTAACAGATATGAAGCAAGGTGTTTTTCAAAATAATCCCTGGCATTGTCTGATCTGAACACCTTTATTCTTGTTCCAAACTGTGTTAGCACCATCTGATGAAATTGCCTCACCAAGGATGGTACTTCATCGTGGGATCTCATCAGGTAAATCCAAGAGTATCGTGAGAAATCATCCACAAATAAGAGAAAATATCTATAGCCTCCCATAGAAGGAACATGGTAAGGTCCCCCACACATCCGAATGAATAACATCAAAAGAAGAACACCTTTTATTACTAGGTTTAAATGAATGTCTACAATGCTTTCCAAGTTGACAACCTTCACACTCCAGACTTGACAAACTAACAGACTCAAAAAGTTTTGGAAACAAAATACTCAAAGAAGAAAAAGGTAAATGGCCCAAACGATTATGCCAAAGCATAATTTGACCCACAGACCCTGACTCACTATCCCTGCTGACATGATGACTCTGATGAGGAGGAAGAACATCTAGGAGGTAGATCTCATTCACTTCACGACCACTCCCAATCGTCCTCTTTAAATCCAGATCCTGCAAAATACAACGACCAGGAGAAAAAATTACTGAGCAGTTCAGGTTCTTAATAAAACTAGTAACAGATAACAAATTAGTGTTCAATCTAGGAACATGAAGGACTAAGGGTAGAGAAATAGAATCACTAATCTTGATAGATCCCTTCCCAGCAATAGGAACATGGGATCCATAAGTTGTGGAGACCCTATCTCTGTCAGAACAGAGCTGGTAAGAAGAAAAAATAGTAGAGCTATGGGTCATGTGCTCTAAGGCTCCAGAATCTATAACCCAAGAAGGTCCCCTCCTTACCTGAAGTAGAAACATAATTTGCAGGGACATGTGAACTACCTGTGTGAGCAAAGGTAGTAGAGTGGACTCCACCAGTGCCACCTGTACCTTGTTGTCCGCTTGCTGCTGAACTGGAACTGGTTGTACCCCGTTGGTTCAAAAGTTGCCCATACCTCTCAAGTTCAGCCTTTACTGCAGTAGCTGCAACAGACTCTAGAGCAGCTGTAATAGGAGGGGTCGGAATGTCACCAGTAACTGCCATGTGTGCATTTCCCTTCTTATTTTTCAGTCTAGTCGGCACAAGATGTGGGTGAAGCTTCCAGCAAGTATTTCTTGTGTGTTTAGGCTTCCTACAGTAGTCACAAATGAAATCTCTTTTTATCTTCCTTCTTGATTTCACTGCCACTCCGATCTCCACTTTGTTTAGGTTTCACAGTACTCACCATGGCAGACTGGTCAGAAACAGGATTTTTCATCATCACATCTCTCCTACTCTCCTCCCCTGACACAAAGGCATATGCCTGGGAGAGGATAACATTGTCCTTGGAAAGAAGATGTTGTCTTGCAATATCATACTCAGGATTAAGGCTAACAAGAAATTCAAACACCCTATACTTCTCTAGATGTTTCTGATAGGTAGTTGCATCCTTAGTGGTTTTTCAAGCAAATGTCTCTAAATGATCAATCTCCTACCACAGGGTTTCAAGGGCTGAAAAATAGGCTGCAACAGGTCTATCTCTTTGCCTTGTAGAAATAATATGATTTCTTAACTGATAAGCCCTAGCAACATTCTCCCTCTGTGAATAGGTTTCTACAACCCCATCCCATATTTCCTTAGCTCTATTTGCCTATAAAAATTTTTTACCTATATGGGGCAGCATGGAATTACACAACCAAGTCATCACCATATAATTCTCTTGTACCCATCGGAGTTGCTAGTTTCGGATTTCACTTCCTCACCAGTGATATACCCTAATTTCCCACGAGCACCAATGGCCATCTTTGCAAATTGTGACCATTCAAAGTAATTTGCACCATCCAACCTAACTGTAGTAATGGTCCCAATCCCGAAAAGGTCTCTAGCACCTCCTCCCACTGGTCTCATTTCACTCTCGGGCTTATTTTCAACTCCGTGACCCTCCATGTTTCTCAAAAAATGTAAAGAAAATAATTGAAATATGTAACAAGATCAAACGGAACACTTTCGGAACCAACAACACCTTTCTGGTGTCTTAGACCGTCTTCCCACAAAAGATTTCTTTTCTATGGGATGGGAGAAGAGAGAGAAGAGGCAGTTGCTCTCTCTAGAAGCCTCCAAATCAGGCAGGACTTGAACCACCCCTTATAGAAAACTCCAAGGAACCCTAAAAAATTAGGGCGCCACTTCCTAGGTCAAAATTGAAGAGTCCAACAGAAACAGGACTCTTCCCCTTTCTCCAGTTTTTCCTGATTTTGATGAGAAACCCTAGACCAACTACAGGGCACACAGATCCACCAAAAAATCCAAAAACTAGGCTTACCTGAGAACTTCGATCAGCCTCTTAAATCACCATGCAGTCGGCCGATCAAGGGCTGCATGAGGAAACAAATCAAAGAACCTTCGGTCTTCTTTAACACCAAGTGGAAATCACTGATTGTAGATTTAGTTGAATTTCTTGTGAAAGGGAAAGGGGAGGAAGATAAAGATTTCAGTAGTAGAGAAAAAAAGAGAGGGAGAAAAGAGTAGGAAGTCAACCAGGATTCTTGAATTAACCCTAGCCGTCAACCCCTCATTATATTTATACTTAACTTAAATGATGAGATATTACAAGGACGCCCTTAGTAGGGCGGCTACTAATGTAGCTGAACAGTCACAACTTAAAAACATAAACTAATGGGCCTAAAGCCCAACAACTTCCTAACTAAATAGCTTAAAATAAGAATAAAAAACAACTAGGCCCAACTCAACAGGATGAATCACTCCTTACTAGAACATCAATTAAAATATTAGCTTTCTCTTTGTTTAAAAAATTCTTTCATTTATTCATTATGAACACTCTTTGTGGGTCTCTACATAATCATCCCCCTTTTGTGTTTGGAGGAAGACAGTGCGAGTCAGAAGCCCCAAAATGTAGGCAATATGTATGTATAAGATAAGAAGTAGATGATTGTCTGTTCGAGCAAGAAGCTTTGGGGTTGTAGTTGAAAACGAATGGATCTGGGTGGTTACAAGATATGAGAAAGGGAGGAAGGTCGCCGCTCATGGTGAAGAGAGAATAGAGGGATCTTCTTCCAATTCAGGTGATAAAGAGAATGTGGTGAGCTCTATGACACTGGTGGTGAACGAGGGCTCCAGTCCTACTCTATAGAGAACTAAGGACTCAGGTTCTGTGCACTGCACTCTATCCCAAGAATTTCCATGTCCTGAGGCTAAGGAGATAGATAGTTGCGAAGTGGAGGGAGAAGAATCCGTAAGGAAGCCTAATAGCGCTGATGATGGAACTTCGAAGGAGGACTTTGGGTTCCCTTCCCAACTGGCTTAAGTGAAAAACAAGGCCCTCTCTGTTATCCCCACTGAAGCGGTAAGTTTGGAAACCCTGTCTCCCTCCTCCCTACCCTCTGTAATTTCTGCTTCCCTTTCTTCTTCTCTTGGAGCTGGAATCTCGAAGGTTGTTGGAGCTGGGGTGGGCAGGGAGTCTGAAGATGTGGGAGGGAAGGGAGTTAGCCGGAAGAGGAAGAAGTCTGGGGGAGAAGCTCACAAAGTGTATAATAGAAGGCAGTATGAAAAGAGGGAGAATTCAAAGTTGAAGGTGGTGAGGGGTTGGGGGAAGGAAGAGAAATTTCAGCAGAGGTCAAAGAAGGGAAAGAAAAAGGGGAAGAATGTTCTGAGAGAGGGAAGGTAGATATTGGTAGCTTGGTGGAGAGACAGGTGAAGGTAGGCAAATCTCTTGGGCTGTTTTCCCTAGGAGGGGAAGGGACTGTGAGGAGAGACATAGAATAGTTCAAGAAAATAGAAGGAAGATCATAAAAAAAAATAATTGTTTCAGGGGAGGGGGAGAGGTGTGAGAAGAAGGGGAAGGGAGGGAAGATGGTTTAGTTGATGATGAGTGACGGACATAACCACCTTTTGGGGTTCCCGCGGGGGGGAGGTTTCAGAGTATGATTCCGGTTTCCTGGATTGTGAGAGGGCTGAGATAAGAAAGAAGAAGAAGAATAGTCATGATTGTATTAGGAAAGTTTGCGCCAGATGTAACTCTTCTGCAGGAATCGAAGTTGGAGGTTCTTGACAATAAATCTGATTGAAATATGAGGAAGTAGAGAAGAGATGGAAAGAAGAGAGAAAGGAGAAGGAAGAAAGGAAGAAGAAAAAGTTTGGAGCAATAGAACAGTGCTGGCAGCGCCAGCTTTTATTATATTATATAGGGCGGCAGAAATAAGAGGGGAAAAGACCCGTGTGCCCCTGTTGTAAGTGAGTACAATAACAGACATAACAGAAATAAAAAAAAAATGTTTTAACTAGCCAAACAGACCCTAATACAAATTACTAAATTATTTCAACACTCCCCCTCAAGTTGGAGCATAGATGTCAATCATGCCCAACTTGTCACACAAATCATTGTGCCGCACATGATGAAGACCTTTGGTGAAGATATCTGCAAGTTGTTCTTCTGAGCTGACATATGGAGTACACACTTCTCCATTTACAAGTTTCTCTCTAATAAAATGCTTGTCCACTTCAATGTGTTTCATCTTATCATGCAGGACTGGATTAGCAACAATATTGATGACAGCTTTATTGTCACAGTAGAGTGACATAGGATTGTTCACTGCAAAACCCAGTTCACCTAACAGATTTCTTATCCACATGATTTCAGCAATCCCATGAGACGTCGCTCTATATTCTGCTTCAGCACTAGATCTAGCCACCACACTTTGTTTTTTACTTCTCCATGTGACCAGGCTTCCTCCTACAAAGGCACAATACCCATTGGTAGACTTTCGGTCATCGATTGCTCCTGCCCAATCAACATCAGTATATACTTCCACCTTTAAGTGACCATGTTTTTAGAACCACAAACCAGCTCTGGGTAACTTCTTGAGGTATCTAAGGATCCTCTCTGCAGCTTCAAAGTGAATTGTCCTAGGATTGTGCATGAACTGACTAAGGACACCCACTGCATAAGCAATATCAGGCCTGGTCATAGACAAATACAAGAGTCTCCCTACGAGTCTCTGGAACTTCTTCACATCTTTCAAAAACTCTCTCTGACTGTCTCCCAGATGATGATTAGATTCAATTGGTGAGTCAATTGGTTTTACCCCCAACTTTCCTGTATCTTCTAGTAAATCTAGTACATATTTCCGTTGGGAAATAAAGATGCCCTTGTGAGAGCGGGCAACTTCAATTCCAAGGAAATAACGTAAGGGGCCTAGATCTTTCACCTCAAATTGAGTGGCTAAGAATTTTTTTAGTCTCCGTATTTCAGCCTCTCAATCTCCTGTGGTCACTATGTCATCCACATACACAATAAGAGCTACAATTTCCCCTTCACCTCTTTTCACAAATAGAGTATGATCTGACTGGCATTGTTTGAACCCCATCTGTTGAACTGCTAAATGGAACTTACTAAACCAAGCCCGAGGTGATTGTTTCAACCCATATAAAGATTTTTTTAACCTGCACACCTTTTGTTCACTACCTTTGGCATAGAAACCTGGAGGTTGGGTCATGTACACTTCCTCTTCCAAGTCACCATTCAAGAAAGCATTTTTTATGTCCAATTGGTGAAGTTTCCAGTCAAGATTTGCTGCCAATGAAAGAAGGATCTTGATCGAGTTCATCTTGGCTACTAGAGCAAAAGTCTCTGCATAGTCCACTCTTGCTACCAGTCTAGCCTTGTACCTTTCAACAATTTCATCAGCCTTGTGTTTCACTGTGAAAACCCACTTGCAACCCATTGGTTCCTTCCCTTCAGGAAGGTCCACCAACTCCCAAGTGTCATTTTTGTATAATGCATCAATTTCTTCCTTCATTGCATTTGTCCATTCAGGTTTAGATAAAGCTTCTGTCACATTCTTAGGAACGGGGACACTGTCCACAGAAGAGGAGAATGCACGGAATGAAGGTGAAGTGTGATCATAGGACACAAAATTAGAGATAGGATGATTAGTGGTACAAGATCTAACACCCTTTCTCTTAGCAATAGTAATATCAAGATCATTGATGACAGGTGAATCAACATTTAGAGGAACAGACATATCAATAGGAGCAAGTGTACCTGGCTGATGAGACGGATCTTCCTCTGGTGAATCCGATGATGTTGGTTGCATAGTGTCAGGTTCCACGGCTCTTGAACTCTGCTGGCTTTTATGGCGACGATGAAAAACCCAGAAGGGAGGAGGATCGGATAAAGGAGGTAGTTGAATTTGAGTCGCCTGTTTCTCCTCAACCCTACTCTCCCCCTGAGGAGTAACCGAGAAGAAAGGTTGATTCTCAAAGAAGGATACAAGAGACATAGTACTTGCGAGAGGTAGGACCATAGCAACGATACCCCTTTTGAGATAAAGGGTAACCAAGGAAAACACAAGGAATAGCCTGAGGATCAAGTTTACCTCGAGTAGGGGACAGGTTATGGACAAAGCAATGACACCCAAAAACACGCATCAGAATGGTTGACAACGGAGCTGTAGGAAACAGAAGCTGATGTGGGGCCTTATACTCTAGTAACGGAGATGGCATACGGTTGATGATGTATGTAGCACACAAAATTGCATCCATCCAAAAACATTTTGGCACATTCATATGAATTAATAAGCCACGAGCTACTTCGAGAAGGTGACGGTTCTTTCGTTCAGCAACACCATTTTGTTGGGGTGTCCTAGCACAAGAGCTTCGTTGAAGTGACCCACTCGAAGCAGAAAACTCCGTGAGATCACTATGGAAGTATTCCTTTGCACTGTTCGACTGGAAGATATGGATTTCAATTTGGAACTAAGTGAACACCATGCGTTGAAAGTCTTTCACAATTTTTGGCACTTCATCTCGAGATCGCATAGGGTAAACCCAAGTGTATCTAGAGTAATCATTAATCAAGGTAATGAAGTACTTATATCCAGCCTCAATGGGTAGAGTAACAGGGCCTCAAACATCAGAATAAACAATATGAAATGGAAATTCAGATCTTTTATTTCTCAAAGGTAAAGAACTTCTACAATGTTTACTCAATTGACATGTCTGACACTGTAACTAACTCACTGACAATGACTCAAACAACTTTGGGAACATAACTTTTAATGACTCAAAAGAAAGATGACCCAGACGACTATGCCATAAATAGGCTTGACTCTCACTTGACAAACTCATGGACTATGTAGCCACAAGACCAGCTTTATTCTCCAACACGTAGAGACCATCCACCATGCTTCCTCTACCAATCGTCTTCCTCGAGGCCAAATCCTGAAACACACATGAAGACGGAAAAAAAGTGACTGAACAGTTCAAGGAGTGAGTTATACTACTAATGGACAACAAATTAATTGGTAATTTCGGAACATGCAGTACATTAGAAAGGGTAAGGTCGAGTGGGAGAGGTATGGTACCTTGGCCAGCTATGGTAGAGAAAGAACCATCAGCTAGTCTCACCTTATCTCTCCCAGAGAGAAGGTTATATGTCTGAAATAAATTTGACTTACCGGTCATGTGGTTTGAGGCTCCGGAGTCAATAACCCAAGGAGAATCAGTGGTATGAGATGACACATGGAAGGCAGTGGTAGCGTTACCTGATGTAAAAGCGAAAGAGGTAGAGGGAGTAGGACCAGAATCCATCTGGCGGAGAGTCCTACCATACAATTCCAAATGGTCACGAAAGGAGTGATAATTTCTTCCTTAGGGTCAAAACCGGGATGCCTCTCCTAAGTTACCAATGGACCAGTCTTTGTCGACGCTATATTAGCTGTTATACTTTTTTCTGATTCTACTGGCTTGGTTTCTTGCCCTGATCAGGTGTTGACTTCTTACCCAAATCCTGTGCCCATTTAGGTTTTCCATGGAGATCCCAACATGTTTCTCTCGTGTGTCGTGTATTCTGGCAGTGAGTGCACCAAAGTTTATTCTTATCATCTGTTCTTTTCTGAGAGTCACCTTTCTTAAAAGCACCTTCGACATTTGTATCTGAATTTCCCCGGACAGCTAGGGCAACTAACTCCCCCTCTACACAATTCATCACACTTCTTCTACTCTCTTCTGGTTGCACCAAGGCATACACCTCCTGAACTGATGGTAAGTCTTTACTACCCAAGATCTGCACCCTGATGGACTCATATGAAGGATTCAGCCCTAGGAGAAAGGCAAAGACTCGTTGCTGAGATACAAGTGGCTTATACGCCTTTGCATCTTCATCACACCTCCAATTCACATTCTGGTAGTGATCAAATTCTTTCCATATCGATGTCAAATCAAAATAGTACATCTAAAGGGATGGGATATCCATCATATGGACGCCCAAATCTTGTGGAATGGATTGGGCGAATTTCAAAATTTTCTCCCATCTTTGCAGGGAATTAAATTTCCTATTTTAGAAAAACATATTTTTCAAGGATCAATCTTGAACCATTACCAAACCAGATCTGAACCAAAAGAAGTAAGAGGGAGGATGTACCTGATACAGAGAAACAGTATCTCCCAATGGAGGTGTTCACGCCCAAGGAAGGATCCAAAATCTGCTCCCACTGAAGATGGCACAGTGTAGGATGGAGCAGAATCAACAGTGTTCTTCCAAAAGAACTTGACCCTTCGCAAGAATCAACAGGATGGCTTGTGAATACAGCCCCAATCAATCTTTTCCCCAAAAGATTGGTATCAAGATCAAATCTTGATTACTCTTGTAGAGAGTAAGAGATCGAACTACTGGAGGTGGCGGCTGCAGGAAGGAGGAGGCAAGAGAGTATTCGCAAGGTGCAGAATTCTCTCTTCTTGTGATTTCAGCTCAGACAAATTTTGGATTGCATGTCTAAAGGTTGTTGCCCCCTCCTCCTTTCATAATCTTAAAGGGATCAGCTCCTAATCCCATTAGGAGTTGCTGATCCAAACCATATTTGGATTAGAAGTTCCTTTAAGTGATAAGGGATAACCCTTATCTTATCTGTAGATCAGATCAGCCATCTCCTAATCTAATTAGGAGGCTTCCAGATCTAAATCTTATTTAGATCTTGGATTCTCTAAGTGGATAGGGTCTGGGCCCAATCCTATCAGTTGATCCATCTCAGAATTCGCCCCTTTTAATTGACTGATCAAATCAGCCCAGTTCGAAATGGGCTTAAGGCCCATTTAAGGTTATGTATTCACTTAGCCTTCCAAACTGCTGCCTAGTTGGGCTTCCTTGTATGGCGTGGGACCCAAACATTGATCTACACATCAGCCACATGGGTTCAGCCCAGCCTTTGTTACAAGGCCTGGCCGAATACACTGTTATGGACAGTGCACCCCCGAAACCCATCTTATGGGCTCTATGGGCCCAACACTTACCCTAAGTGGTCCCTGGGCCAAGCCACCTTGTAACACCCAGGGACTGTGGGCAGATGCAAGAATAGCCCATCAGGTATTATCCTCAATGGTCTTACACTTAACCTCTCAGCCCATAATGATCATACACTGCCCGACAAGAGAGGACCTCTCCCTCGGCTGCAAGGAACAGTGTTGCACTCTCTGCTTATATGGATCCCGGGAAGTAAAACCTTTTAATAACCTTTTAGAAACCATTATATATATACTTTTATATCTCATATAAAATATATTTTGCAAAACAAATCTCAACGATTGAAATCAGTTGCCGGCAGTCTTGGTTTCCATCAGTGAGAGTGCATCCCTGATCATTACCTTTGTCCGACAAAGGGGCTGATCCTGTCACTATGATCACCCACTCAAATGAATTCTCAGACTATCCCAACATACCCAGGTTTTGACCCCCGCTAAGGATCTCACTGAATGGTATATCAAAGACAGCCCAATCAGACACCTAGTGCAGTATCATAATCGAGTGTAGGGGTCGGGTGTAACTTTCCAGTTTTGCCCATCAATCTCCAAGGTCTAGGGCAATACTGAAAATCTGATCCAGTTCATAGATTCAATTAATCATACACTGTATGTGCCTAGGGTCTCACCCTGGCAGCTGAGACAAGCCACCCCAACCGACTTGGTGGCACCACAGTGTCAGCCTTGTCAGGATAGGTCTCCCCAGACCGACCCACTGGCTGTGAACATTCTAAACTAACACGAATCTCATTAAGTGCCCAGTTTAAGGGTATTATACAGAAACATACCAAGGGAACATGAATCAAATATGCACTTTTATTCATTTACAATAAACTCATAAAACACATCATCTTGATTGAAGCTAAGGGCATACAAAACTGTCTAACAACATCAAGAGACTCTTCTCCCCCTGCTTGCAAGTAGAGGATTCAGCTTGCAATTGATATATCTTGGCATAGTGTCTCTGCTCTAAATAGGTGGTCTTTGCTTGTTCCCATATCTCACAAGCAGTTTCAGCCCACATAAAAGTCTTCCTTACCTGTGGCAGCATGGAAACCAAGAGCCATGACATCACCATACTAATCTCTTGGTTCCACCTATCATATTCAGCACTTCCGTACTTCGGTTCCTTCACTCTCCCATTGATGTATCCTGTTTTCCCCCTAGCAATGATGTAGAGTTTTATTCCCCTAGACCACTCAAGGTAGTTCAGAGCATCAAAGGGAATAACAGCCATGGGGAAACTCATATCCATTCCCCCACTCACTCCATTGTGGCTCCCTCGAATCTCTGAAGTAGCAGAATTCTAAGATGACATGGTAAGCACAAGTTTTTTTATCTAAACTTTCAATTTAAGATCCCTCCTTATATCGACAAAAAACTTCACAAACAACAATTCAGTTCTGGACTTAATCTGAGCACAAAAAACAAACAACACCAACTTCCAAAGAAGAACTATGGCGAGACTGATTTTCACCACAGCATTAATCAATAACGTGTAAGTTCCACCACAGCATTAATCAATAAAAGAGATCCTAACACACATGAAATCAGACTAGCGAGCAGAGAAAACAGGTCATCTACGACCTACAGTCACCTTTTCATAGGTACAGGATCACACGATCCAACAAATAAAAGATATAACCCTCACAAAAGTCTTCCGACATTTACAGGATCACACGATCCAACAAATAAAAGATATAACCCTCACAAAAGTCTGCTGACATTCAGTGGTTTGGATTCATTCGCTCTCAACTTGGTACACAACCAAGTAAAGAAATAACGGAAGAAAGAAAACTTTAGGGTTGTACCAGTTGCAGATCTGATTTGATCAGCCCAGATTCAGTCCTCTGTTCCGCCCAGATTCAGCAACTTGAAGAGAGAAAACTTGGTCGCCCAGATTCAACAGCCTTGCTCTAATACCATCTTGACAATAAATCTGATTGAAATATGAGGAAGTAGAGAAGAGAAGGAAATAAGAGAGAAAGGAGAAGAAAGGAAGAAGAAAAAGTTTGGAGCAATAGAACAGTGCAGGCGGCGCCAGCTTTTATTATATTATATAGGGCAGCAGAAATAAGAGGGGAAAAGACCCTTGTGCCCCTGCTGTAAGTGAGTACAATAACAGACATAACAGAAATAAAAAACGCTTTAACTAGCCAAACAGACCCTAACACAAATAACTAAATTATTTCTGGGGTGCTAATAGTGGGAATTGGGCAGAGGAAGCTTGAAAGTTTGGAATATCAGGCTTTCAGCCAGAATCTACTGCAGAAAGTTTGCCTTCATGGCCAAAGTTGAGGGGAAGCAGGTAAGCTAGATTGCTTTGGAGTCGTATCCCACTTGCAGGTTACTGGAATGTTTGAAAGAAAAAGAATCGAAGAATTTTTGGAGACAAGTATTGGAATATAGGCAAGGTTGAGGCAGCTGTTAACACATCAGTTGCCGTTTGGATTTCATCATCTCTAGACTTTTTTCAAGTTTCTAGGAAGATTTGGGGAACGATTGGGGAGATATTGTGGGGATTCATCTTGTATCTTGGATGGTTTATTTTATTTCTCCTTCCTAGCAATTCTGTTCTGTTGTTTTGTTTGCGGGTGATTCCTTATCACGTTGTAGGTTGTAATCTTTTTCCTTTTTTAATGAATTTTCTTTTTGACGATTGTCATTCTCTCAACCCATAAAGCTTAGGGGCTAGGGTGCATATTCAAGTTTCTATGTTTGTTGGAGCATCTCACTAATGTTGATTATTTTAAAAGCAACCTCCTAGCAAAAATATTTTGACTTTTTGATGGAGTAGGACCATCTAAATATCTTTAACCAAGAAATGTTGGAGCAGTTGGGAGGAAATGTGCAAAGCTTTGGAAAAGGAAGAGCGAGAGAAGAGATTCAATAAACTGGAAGACCATGCTTTATATGTTACTTCTAGTAAATTGAGTAAACCCATCTTTGAGAGATTCAATAAAACCAATCACCTGAATATTCGTGATCTCTAAAGCTTGTTTTAAAGTCCCAAATGATGAAATAATACTCAAAGAGGAAAAAGAAACCGCTTAGGCAACCCAGGTTTGGCAGGAGTAGGAGGTGTTTACAGAAACAAGTGGGAGGAGATTCTGGCACAGTCATAGGGTGGATAATGAATAACAGCATCAGACCCTGGTGCTTTAGGGACCCCATTTGAGAGGCAACAAGGCGAGCAAGGCAAATGGGAGTTATTTTCAGCTGGAAAAGATCAGCAAGTGGGATGGCAGATGCATTAGCTAGACAAGGGCCCACAGGGACCAAATATTTTGGGGGAAGTATTGATAGGGAAGCTGCAAACTCTGTATCCTAGCAAAAGAAAAAGGCCCTGGAGTTTATGTAAGATTGGGGTGCATTGGCACAACCAATGCTGTAAATAGCTTTTTTATCAGTCTGTAAATAGCTAATTGTTTATCTACAATTAATAAAATTTTTAAGCTACCCATCAAAAAAAGAGGAAAAAGAAACAAAATTTCAGATGGGTTTGTTTCTACAGAGTGATATACAGAACAGTGTAGGGTGTTTCAGATATGACGGCATGTTGCCTCACAAAGTGTCGTTCTGGAAATAGATTCTTTAGCCAGAAACAGTGAAGCATTTCAGTTCTTTTGTCAAGTTCATAAACACGAGGACTTAAATTGCAAGTGAAAGCAGCATTCTAGACTTCAAAATCTACCTTTTTATGGGTTTGGAAAGGAAACATGCATAGGATTGCCAAGAGCAAAACATGATGATCTGGGAAAACATTTTTAGGCAGAATTTTTGAAAAATAAGATGTATAAAATGCATAAGACAGTAATTCATGTTGGAAAAGAATGGTCCCACAAAAGGGTATAAAAAGGAAAGAAAATTCTGAAGTGTTGGACCAGAATCTGTGAACAGTCAAGAGTCTGATTGTGTCTGGTATGGATACTTTGTCCATTTAGAAGAGGCATTGCAATATGTCTTGGTATACATGGGAGAACTGCTAACTTTTCCTAGTCTCTGCCTAGTGCAGCATGGATGGACTTCATCCAATTACCTGCTTTCCCAGTCCAAAACTAGTTTATGTTGATCTTAAACTCAAAGTAGAAGGTAGTCTCATGTTTAGCCCATAAATAAGGACCATCCAAGGATTCTCATCCTGAAGTAGGCAAGCTTTAAAACACTATGGGTAACAGTGTGGATGGCTCCAGGATGTTCTCTATTTTTTCTTGTGTTATGTGTTTATCCTTGATTCTCAAGTTATTTCCTAGAGAGAACCACTATCTTTCTTTATAAATGGCATTGTACTATTCATTGTCAAAATAATGAAGGTTATTACCTCTTTAAAACTTCTATTCTTTGCACATCAAGTAATCACCAACATTCTTTTGAGTAGCTGAGTAAAGTGTAACCAGATACCATACCCAAAGGAATAATGCATGAAAATATGGTTCGGTGACTTCTCTTCATTGCACAAGCTGCAAGCATTAGCCATGTTCTCCCCTTTCTCAAGCAGCCCATCAATCATTAGAATTCTATCCAGAATATCCTTCCACAAAAAGAAGGCTCACCTTCTATGGGACTTGCCTTCCAAATCCATTTCAATGGAACAGGCTTTCCCCTAGGATCCAGCAATGCCTCATAAAATGAGTTAACTGTAAAACCTCTCACTTGGCTGTTTTCCATAATTGTCAGTCTCGGTTGTCTGGATTTGTTTGATCTCTTCCAACAAAGTCACCACTCTAAATTATCAAAAAAAGAAAAAGTCACCACTCTGTCAGCTTCCTATTAAAACCACACAATCTTGCTGCCAATAATCTCGTAGCAATCTTTGATGGTAGCATCTTTATTTTGTACCAATCTGAACAAAGAAGAGTACAAGGCACATAGTAATTGATGGAGCGCGATCCGGCCGGTCTTAGCTGTCCGCAGCCTTGCTTCTGAACGGGGTAGCAGGGAACCTGAAACGGAGGAAATGGGGAAGCTCCGGGGGGAACCCGGTGTAGAGGCTCCGAAGCTCAAGTTAGAATCCTTCAAAAGCAAGGTAATACCAGATAGCGCAAAGTTTGCATACCTCGTATGTCGGGGGGCAGGGGGCTCTTATAATCACTTCGTGCACTCGCCCCGAGGCCCTTGTCAGGTCGGGTATGATTACCCTTGTGCTTGTCAATTCGGCCGTCGTCCTTTCTGTTGAGACAGAACCGTCACTGCCTAACCGTCTTTCTAACTGGAGATGGGGGCGTCATTGGCGGTGGCAGGTGGCCGTTTAGAGATCTGCCACCAAACGTCAGATCCCAAGTCAGTCAGGCGCGGCGCCCTCGGGCACGGACTTCCTTAGTGTCAGGCATGGTACGACTTGTTTGGTTTTGGTGCCCAGAAGGTGATGTGAAGTGCTGAGCAAGGCGAGGTCTTGAGCTCGGAGGTATCTATAGGGCAGGTCAGTTTGGCGAGGTGTATCCCGAACTGTTACAAAGTGGGTCAGTTCGGCGAGGTGTATCCCGAGCTGTTACAAAGTGGGTCAGTTCGGCGAAGTGTATCCCGAGCTGTTACAAAGTGGTCAGTTCGGCGAAGTGTATCCTGAGTTGTTACAAAGTGGGTCAGTTCGGCAAAGTGTATCCCGAGCTGTTACAAAGTGGGTCAGTTCGGCGAAGTGTATCCCGAGCTGTTACAAAGTTGGCCAGTTCGGCAAGGTGTATCCCGAGCTATTACAAAGGGTGAGTTCGGGCCCCCCGTAGGGAGTTCAGTCCGCTGGTGTCCCCTTGTCCCCGCCTAGGCTTGGCCCCTTTTGCCGAGCTGTTGTTTCTGCCACATGTCACGTAATAGAGAGGTCGGGCCAAATCTTCCTTCATCAGTAATCTTGTCCCACATCACAGAAATTTCTAACAAATGGTGTTGCCTTCAGCTCCAGGTTGGTATTAAATGTAGTGAGAGAAAGATTACTACCATAATACCTTTCCATAAGCTGGATCCATATGAATTCCTGATAGGGACCAACTCCCAATCAAGGGCCAAGCTACCATACTTTCCTTGGATTAACTCACCTTCTTCCCCATATCTCCATAACCATTTACCTAGAAAGCTTGATTTGTTATTCCAAGGGGAGCAAATGTCAAATAGCTCCCATTTTTTTAGTCTGGCAAACCTTAGACCAGGCCACTAGATGGTATTCATTGTTAAATTACGGGTCCTTGGGCAATTTCTCACTACTTCAATCCATGTCCTTTTTGGTGGATTATAAGCTTCTGAATTATGGTAAAAATTGGACTCTGCTTGGTATCACAGAAGAGAAAAGACGAGAATAGAATTTTTTTTCCTGACAACACTACAACAGTTTGGTTGTCCATAAAAAGAAAGAAAAATTTTAATGAATTGTGATAGTTGTGGGACTCATGAGCCTTTTTACCAATTGAGTTTTAACTTTTAAACACCTACTGCTATATGTGGACCCCTGTGACTCTTTTCTTTTTCCAAAATATTTTGGTCAGAAAAGTAACAGTAAAGTTTGAGGGAATATTGTTTAACTCAGAAAACCTGACAACTAGAACCCACAGAATCTTCTTTGCAACCAAACATACCTTAAAAGCATAATTAGAAAACCATTTCTAGTCACCCCAACTTTCCTGCATTTTGGGCAACCAAAACAGTCTTATGCTACCTATATTACTTGATATTTGAAAACTTTCTCAGAGCTGTTGTAGAATATTTATAACATCACTTCTTTTCTTAGGTGCTATTAATGTCACTCACAATGCCATTACTATCCCGATTCTATAACTTCAAATGAAGGAAGTGACATGCTATGCTTATTTGCTTTGGGGGATTCCAGTACATAATCATTCTATTCATCATACTCTGCTAATTTGAAATGGTGCTATTGCTTACTGGTTCCATGTGCTTACTTCATTGTTCTGGTGTCAAGGCTCCAGAAAAAGGGTATCAAAACAATTCTCTTGTCTGGCGATAGGGAAGAGGCAGTGGAAACCATAGCCAGAACAGTTGGAATTGGAAGTGCAAGTGTCAATGCATCCTTAACTCCACAGCAGAAATCTGGTGTCATATCAAGTCTTCAAACTAAAGGACATTGCATCGCCATGGTAACCCACTTTATTGGCATTTTCTGTAGTTCAGCTATTATGCTTGACATATTTCAGCAAACACTCCCCCATAAAGTGCATTCCCAAGGTTTAGTGATTATGGACATTTCAAATAAGCTAGAGGAAAAAAAAAGAGTGATTGATTTTTTTTGTTGGGTGTTTTTTTTTTCTGTAAAACTTTGTCAGAAAAAAAACAAAACAAAACAAAAATCTTACCCATCAATAATAAATAATGGGGGAGTGATCTGGGCACATCCTATTTTGATAAAGGGGGCACACCCCTAATCATTACTCAAAATGTACATGGATTAAAAGTAAAAAACACTTCATGTTATGACTTTTGTCATAACCAACAGTAGTTTCTTTGTCTTATTACTAGGGATGTACCCAGTTTATCAACACAGTTATTGATCAAAAAAAAAAAGTACCCAGTTTATCAAAAATGGGATGTGCCCATTGTCCAGATCAGTTTCCATAATAAATAGAAGAGTTACTCTTCTTTTTTTCCCAATTAAGCCCCACATCAGTCTATTTTGCATTTATCACTGCAATACCACCTCCACTTGTTTGTTCCACGTATCTTTAATGTATCAATCCCAATGTAGCTCTCTTCTAGATCATTTTTAGTAGGTGGCTTATGTTTCATCCTTCCAATCAGTTGCAGAGAGGCCGCCTATGGGTATTTTTCCCAGGCCAGTTTTAGGTGATGTTTGCAAATCCTAGTTTGGGATTCTCAAATAGCATCCTTGGCATAAAATTTTGGATTTTGTGGATAGTTTAAACTTCTTAATTTTTCTTCATTTGAAAATATTTTGAAGGATTTTGGTCATCTAGGACTATTGTCAAAAGACAAATACAGGGATCAAATGCTTCCAAATAGAAAAAAACTACAACACAACACTTGATTCCCTGAATAGCAAATTGAAATTAACCATAGGTGGTTCTTCTGAAATTTACTGAAAATGACTAGAAGAGGTTTCAACTTTCAACCACTCCTATCATATTTGAGTTTAGGTGCATTGTATTGCCTTAACTGTCTGAGCAAGCAAGACCTAGATATTCTTGTACTTTAGTTTTACCAGGGAAATTATATCTGACAGATGTCTGTATCTCTCGAAGGTGGGTGATGGCATAAATGATGCGCCATCTCTGGCTCTTGCTGATGTTGGGATTGCTTTGCAAATTGAAGGGAAAGAAAATGCTGCATCTGATGCAGCCTCTGTTATTCTTCTTGGCAACAAACTCTCACAGGTCTGTTTTTCTGCTAGAAATATGTTTTGTAGTTCACCTGGTAAATGATGCATCATTTATAACCTCCACAAGTGCAGTTTATAACACAAGCTGACGTACAAGAAATTATTTTAATAGCTTGGCAGATGATGGAATAGTGTTATTATCTCTATATTTGAATTTATAGATGTAAACGACATCCTTGTTGTATTCCTATTCTCAAGATATTATTTGGAAATCGGAGTTCATAATTCTTGAAGTAATAAATATACCGAATTTTCATTCTTCTGTTAATTATCTCTTGAGAACTCAGGCCATTGTTAGTCTAAAAACACAGAAAAGCTAGTTGCTCTACATCCACTATTGTTTTCACTGATACTGAAGGTATCAATGGAACTTCCAATATCAATTGTCAACAAGTGATTAAACTTTTAAATAATTAAAATAACCACACGCAAACATAACTAGGATTCTCTCAAGGCTTCTATTTATACAACTATAAATATTTTCCTGTGTTTTGTGTTCATTCAGTTTCTTATAAGGTTGTTGGTGGCCTGTTTCCAGTTTCAATTACTATCATGAGTTGGAATGATTTTTCTGACTGAGAAGAAAATCATTGTTTTTTATTCTCACATATTTATCTCTTCTGAGGTTGACAGGTGGTAGATGCACTGGACCTTGCACAGGCTACAATGGCGAAAGTCCATCAAAATTTATCATGGGCAGTGGCATATAATGTCGTTGCTATACCAATTGCTGCTGGGGTTTTACTTCCAAATTTTGATTTTGCCATGACGCCTTCACTTTCAGGTGAGAAAAATTGAACTAGCATCAGGATATTTGAGGTATTTACTGTGGAAAAAAAGAGTATTTTAGATATGCATGGCAAAATATTCAAGCTACTGGAGAACAGTCATCCTTTGTGTTTCTGTTGTACAAGTTGATAGATTTAGGGTTTTGGCTCACCATCTTATGGGCCGCAAAGTTTTTTTTTTTCTTTATTTGCCCTGGGGGGGGGGGGGTATTTTTGTTTTTCTTTTCCGTGTTTTTGGGGGGTCTTGACAGTCTGCATGTGTGTCCAGATGATTGGGGAATGAGGTTGTGCTCCCATTAATGATTTTGTAGTTTTTGCTTCCTTAGTCTAGAAATCAAGTTGAGGTTGGTTGTTAAAATCATTTTAACTAGAAAAACACTAAAATACTGATGTGTTTTGACAGGTGGACTGATGGCTTTGAGTTCTATATTTGTCGTCACTAATTCTCTCCTTCTACAGCTTCGTGGATCTACCACAAAGAGAAAGAGCTAGCCATATGCCAACAACCGGATCTGTAATTTTTTTTTCTGTAAATTAGAATCGTATCTTCAATGTGCATTGTATGCGGAGGATGATTCAGAATGGGAATAGAAGAATAAGTAAATATGTAATATATCTCTTTTTTTTTAATTCTATTAGCGTCAGTTGTTTTTTTTAACCAAATCAAAATGTGTAGTCAGAAATCAGAATATACATGCCGCTTGACTAAAAACATGTAAATGTGGCCAGTTTGTGAAAGAAAACCGGTACCTTTGTTGAAGCCGTGCTTTCCTTGAATTTCGTACCTGTTCCTTCCTTTGCATCAGAATATACCACGATCAACCGCAAAAATTTGCCCAGAGAGATCAGCATCCCGAACTCTTCCAACTGCTACAAGAGATAAAAATAAACTCTTGCTTGCTGAGTTTCTGGATCATATCCTATATGACCGATACAAGCGTACCAAGTTGTTTGGCCTGAACGAATGTATCCGAGGGGGAATCTAGTTGTTGTAATCCTGCCACCCATATTTGCATAAATGATAGTCTATAAATGTTTGGACAATAGATTGTGGGGAAAATGATATCTTGCATCTCCCTATACGAGTATCAAACGCTCATTATTTGAGCGAATCTGACCTTGTCTCCGCATATAAACTTGGAAACAAGTAGAACAATTTATTTATTGTAATTCTTGGTTCGGACAACGGAGCGGAAATTCATCTTTGCAACCTGAATTATAGAAGAAACTTTTCGAACCTTGGGCTTGGGGATCAAGAACTAAGATGCGTATTTGTTGAGCTCTATATAATCTTGGAAAGCTAAGAAGAGAGAGCTCTCCGGTATCTGTTCCTGTTCTATATATTTCTCAAATAGCGGCTAAATTTGAACCAACAAAATAAACATCACTAAAGAGCAACGCTTATAGATCACAGGACCCATGAAAGTAAGTTGAAGAGAGAACGAAGAAGATTTCATCACAAATCAACACACACACACAACTCAAGCTTTACATTAGCTTATGGAAAGCCATAAAGCATTACCTTCATATACTTAAATACAAGTATTACCAAAAAAATGATACGAAAGGTAGTTAAACTTGGAAACCTTCTCCCGTGGCCACCCCATAGTGACCCCCAAATGAAGGAATACCTCGTCACATAACCACAGCTTGTTATATATTTTTGTTAGCCTTCAAAATCAGTTTTCACCCACTGCCCGTATTTGTTCTTCATCTTCTCATCTAATTCCTTTGCGCGAACCTCTGCAATCTTGGCCGCATTTGCCATCGACTCCTCCTGCACTCGAGCCATCCTCCTGCTTCTTTTCCTTGCTGTCGCCTCCCTCTCAGTTTCCAACCCCTCGTACTCCTTCACCCAACAGCTGTGAACCGCACAAGCCAAGACCAGAACACCCAGGTCCGTAAGGAGCATAGCCATAAGAGTCCCACACTCCACCCTGACCAAAAACCGAGCTTCTTTTGGATCCCTTGGAGAGCTTAGCAATTGGAGGCTTGAATTCTCTTGCGTAAACAAGGCCAGGATGCCGAGCACTTGGCCAATAGATGAAGCGAGGAGAAGCGAAATATGGGTTATGAAACAGAAATGAGTTAGCTGAGAGTAGAAGCCCACAAGAGATGAAAGAAGTGAGAGGCAGGAGACCACGAGGAGTGCCCAACCGAGTGAAGTAGGGGGATTCTTGAGCAGAAAAATGGGAGGAAAAGAGGCTGATGATAGGATGAATAGAATGAAACTGAGGGAAGACAGGAGGAGATTAGGAAAGGAGAAAGAACTTCTAAGCTTGGAGGAAGCCATTTCGGTGGATGGAGTATTCTCTGGTGAATGATGATGATGTACTAGACAACGGGGTAAGTTTTGCTCTGATGAAGGTTAAGTCTTCTTAAGCAGGGTGGGCAGAAATTTGAATTTTTATACTGAGTGAAATTTGGCCGTTAGAGTAATGAGATTACAACGGCTAGGTAGAAGAGGGCCCTCCGCCCTCGGAGGCAGGAGCCCAAGATCTTTTCAAAATCACGGTTGCTGTAAAACTCTCCCACTGACTGACCCTTTATTTCCCTTTTTTAAAGTGTGTAGAACACTAGAACGTTGGTTTTTTAAACTTTGAAACCTCTCTCTGTGGTTAAATTCAAATTTGAGCCTAAACTCATTTTTGGAAAGAATATAAATATAAATATGTATAAATACATACAAAATAATATAAAATTTGCACTCTACATATTTGTATTTGTGTATTTATATTCTTGCCGAACTGAGCCTAAAGGAAAAGCAATAATGTTTACATCATTATTTATGCTAATATTAAGTGGCGTCGAGTTTTATATTTCTCAGTGATTTTGAGTTGTCGCTGGTTAGATGAACCAGCGAAGAGATGGCTTTTCAGGTGACCGAACTGTAAACTGTTCTTTTATATATTTGATGGATATTCCATGCGAGGTCGAGAGTTTCAAATTGGAAAATTTTAGTATTAGGATCATGTTTAACAGGAAATAGTGGAACAGAGACTTTCTCTCAGGTGGTATTTGGAATTAATGCTTTTTTTGAAAGGTGTTTTCTCTAAGGTGCTGCATAGGCATGCCATTTTTTCAGGTTTTCTATTTCGTACCATTGATTGCTGCCACATAAGCATTTTTTAGTCATGTCAGCATATTGTTGCTAACAAATAGATTTTTTATGTTGTGCTAATGTGGCACTGTTTTCGAAGAAATGGCATTGATGCCAAATACCTGCATTGGTGGATTCTGCTTTGGATCCAGTACTGCATTTCAACTTGTCTGAAAAATTCTTGGCGAGACAACACCAATTAATTTAGTGTATGTTTGGCATCGATGCCATTGCTCCAGAAAGTAGCGATACATCAGCGCCATGTTAGAAAAAATGATGCTCCAGGAAGTGTCTGTTTGTTTGAAATCATTTTTTCATAAAAAATGGTTTTTCAAGCCATGTCGTGAAAATCATGAAGGTATGGCTTGGAACAACACCAAATTTGGCATTTTCTGGAGCTGCAGCTCGTTGCTGCCAACAGGAACATGATGTGGCACTGGATAATAGGTACAAGTGCTGAAAACGTTTCCTAGAGCATTGGTACCAAACAAAAAACGTTTCTGCTGCTCCAGGAAACGTCCTACCTGGAAGCACCGTTTTCTGATGCCAAATATATACTTATTTTGTTTTTTATTTGAAGGAAAAAAATAGGAAAAGAAAAGAAATAATAGAAAAACCTTTATAAACCTTGTATAGATTTCCTTACCTTCTCCTTCAAACCAATCATAGCATTAGCAAATGAGTTACCATTTTTTCTTTTCAAGAGAGTAAGAGTTTTGTTTGACAATGTCCTTTGATTAAAGAAGAAGAAGAAGAAAAAAGAGGAAAAAAAATAGAGCAAGCAGTGAGAGAGGTAGTAAGTCAGTGGGACGCTGGTGTTATTCGTGGAATGAAAGGAAATAAACACACCCAAGACCAAGAGGCCAAGACTCGACTATTACCAGCAAGAATTCAAACGTGGATTCTGGCCAAAATCCCTCGACCTACCTTAAGCCCTGCCTCGGTGGGCAAAGGTGGTGCCAGTGTTTTAGAATTGTCGTTGACCTGAACAGTCGGACCATTTGGCCCAAAAACTGTTCAGGTAATTAGTTCTGTTTCACCCTCAATTCCTCAACTGTTGATTTGGTCAATGATCAACTGACTCAGGTGGTCGAATCATCGATTCATTCAATAGTTTTTGGCTATTTTTATTTTAATTATTTTTTAATTTTTTCAATTGAAACAGACCTTTCATTAGAAGTAGATGGTCAAACTGTCGACCTGAAAACCAGTGATCAGCTTGCAGACCAAGGTGGAGAAAAGGATAAATACACAATTGTAAGAGGAATGAGAGAAAGAAAATGGCACAATTCTAGCAAGACGTTGAGGATTGAGCAGGACGATCTCAGCCCAAACCCAATAAGGCCCATTCTTGGTCCAAGGCCTGAAAAATGCAAAAGCTTAGTGGTGGGCCAGATCACGGATGGTAAGACGGGGCTGAGATCACTCCGTATCTGCTATTCATAAACTGTTCTCACATCTCTATTCACAGGATGCTATCACCGTGTATTAGGAACATCTCCCAGAAATTCCCATTGCACGGCTATATAATGTCCCATACGTGGATATGTGGAAACAACCTGTGGGTAGTAGATCCACATCTGGCTTAGATTGGGCCCTCTTAATCATTCCTTAACTCTGTTTGTAGAGCAATGAGCTGAAAGTAAATTTTGGTTTGCCTTACCTCGTCTACTTCGCTTTGTTTGGAAGCAGTGAACTTTTTAAGTAGGAATGATATGATACCCTAGGCGTAGAGTTGTTTGTTTATGAGGAAAATAAAAATGGGAGTCATGAGACAAGAAAATGCAAATTTTGTCTCCATAAATATTGCAAATTATTATTCCAAACGAATATATGAAAATCTGAGCGAGGTACATATTTTGTATTTGGTTTGAATTTAGAAGAGACATAAATGAAACCTTAAAAAGCAAGTATGAGGAAGAATCTTCATATACCCTCACCTCACCTTACAAAATTTTACTTTACCGTACAGTTGGGACTAGTGATCAAGGGCATAACCAGTTGCAGCGGCAGATCTGAACCCACCTCCCATCTCTCTTTCGTTCTCTTTCTTTCTCTCTTCTTCTTCTTTTTCATCTTCTTTCTTTGCTTCCTTTTTTTATGTAAACTTTTACAGAATTTACATCTTGATAACCAAACAAGTTAGGTGTAAATTTTCAAAATCAACCGATTTTAATTTTCAGGAATCACTAAATCGGTTCATTTTTTCTATAGTGTAAATTTTGAATTTACACCTCAAACAAATGCAGCCCAACTTGTAAAGTTGCCCTAAGATATGGGTTGGATGGTTGAACGAGTGAAACCTCAAAAGCTTTCCAAAACTTGAGACCTGGCCGCCTGTCTGGTTCATCTATCACCACAGGATAAATAATTTGAAAACACTAATTTGAAGTTGATAAATAATATCTATTTTGGGCTTTCTTAAACTTCTCTTGTTGTTTTCTGACAACTATTTTATCTCCTTTGGATTTTGATCTGTTATATAATATCAAATTATATTTTTATCATTTATTTGCACACATGCATAATATATGCCCTTACACTAGTTTAGAATAAATTATACAAATTGACGCATTCCATTAATTTGAGTTAGGACTGTCAATGAGTTGGGCTTAATCAAGATTAGGTGTACCCGTCCCAAACTGATTATTGATCAAGACAAAATCATACATCCATATAGTTCAAGAGGCTAAAAGGAAAGGATATTTGTAGAAGGAGGAAGAAATAACGGTTATGGCTTTAAATAGAAGATTGGTGAAACAAGATTCACGTAGTTGACTTCATGTAGTTGGGATAAAGCATGAATGATAATGATGACAACAAAATAGACACAAAACCATCCCAATTATTAATCAGGATTGATGTAGGCGCAGATGGCTCTATCCCATTAGGGCCTACATGTGTCAGGCAGCGCAATTCAAAGTGGACCCAATTAAGGCACGCGTTGGGCAGAGCTCGACGGGCTTCAAGAAGCCAATAGCACAAAGTCACCTGGCGGCCTTGGATGGCCACACTCCCGCATACGAACTACATCCAAACAATCCAAACTCACTTACCTCCAGGCAGCCTCAAGTATAAATAGGAAGTAACCCCCTCAAGGTAAAAGATTGTAACTTAAGCTCTCTAGCTAGCATTTGAGATCTCCTATTTTCCTTCGTGACCTCGTTTGAGCATTCACACCTCAGGTCTCGTCCACACCATACCATCTCCTAAAACTAACTTGATCGTCGGAGTCTCTGCCTCAGGTATCAACCCAAGGCCTCTGACATCCTCTTCTTCGCAAGATCGACTTACCAGTCTTCGGTCACCTTAAACATCTCTCACCTCGGACCTCGAATCACTCCACGACACCTCAGCTTAGGAACAAAATTACAGTGTTGTCCTCGGCCCATTTTGAGCATCAACAAGGACAATTATGTTTGACCTATAATTTTTTGTCAATTACAAACATATATAATTGCCTATGTTAATAAGTAATAACCACTTAAAACTTCATTTTTTTATAAAATAGCTTAATAAAATTGACAATAAACTAGTAAATTGTTCATATGTCAATAAATCAATGGTTTAACCAGAACTATTTTATATTGTCTATTAAATCTACCTTTTAGATATAAAATATAATAAGATTTACAAGAAAACTAGAAAAACGTTTATATATAATTAAACCTAATCATTTTGGGTCTTAATTGTTTGAAGCAAAAGGAGATGATACAAATCCGATTATTAATCAAGACAAAGTCACAAAATCATAAACATATTTAATTGGTTTGGTTTGGTTGGGTAGATCCAACCCATTAACAACCATAGATGTTTCTTTGAAAAGTTTCTTTCATGATGATGATGACGAGGAGGAGGGAATTTCTTTAAAGAGTTTCTTTTAATTATTTTCATCTTCTTACTCTTCATATTAATAGATGTTTCAATATCAGGAGGGAATTTCTTTTAATTATTTTCATTTTCTTACTCTTCATATTAAGAGATGTTTCAATATCCTTATTGATGAAGGAAGATTTGGCCCGACCCCGTAATCACTCAACACGTGGTAAAGGCAACAGTTTGGCACAATAGCACGTTCGAGGCGCAAATTCCGAAAGGAGGAACCAACGGTCCGAACTCCCTACGAGGAGCCCGAACTCCTCGCAAGGAGCCCAAGCTCTCCCTTAGGCCCCGAGCCTTACAAACACAAAGAGCAATAACCCGAACTGGCCTGTCTCATAGCAGTTTGGGACACACCTCTATCCGAACTCAAGACTTCACCTCGCTCACCACTCCAGCACTTCGCCTCCAGGATGTCGGACTGAACAAACATACCATGCCTGACACCGAGAAAGTTTGTATCCAGGGCGGCGCACCTGACTGATTTGGGATTTGACACTTGACAGCCGCACTTCAAACGGTCACCTGCCACCGCCATCTCCAGTTACAGAAACGGCTCCGACAAGGAGCAGTGGCAATTCTGTCCCAGCAGAGGGGATGACACCCAAACTAGCAGAAGCACATAAGTAATCATACCTGACCTAACAGAAGCCTCGGAGTGAGTGCGCGAAGTGGTTATAAAAGGCTTCATACCCCCCAAGAACAATGTATGTTAAACTTTGCGCCATCTGATTTCATCTTGCCTTTGAAAGAATACTAACTTTAACTTTGGAGCAATCTTACCGAATTTTCCCCCGGAGTTCCCTCATCTTCTCTGTTTCAAATTCCCTGCAACTCCGTTCAGAGACAAGGCCATCGACAACTAGGACCAGCCGAATTATGCACCATCACTTATCTTTGGATTTTTTTTTTTTTTTTTTTAACGTAACATTCATAACAGCCGCCAAAGTCAAGCTACCAATACGAGACGGCCTTCAAAAGCAAAAGTTTATGAGAGGGGAAAAAACGTAGGGATGTAAACTGATCGCATTGGATCCGAATCGGGATATATCCGATTACAACCCAACAATACGAGAGTCCGAAGATTCAATCGAATCTCTGACAATTGACAACCTTCTTTAATTTCTCTCGGGAAGGGCCCACTTTCACTTTATCTTACCCACAAGGCCGAGAAAAAAGGGGACACCTTATTAGGATTGGTGGGGGTATTTTGCCCCACTCGCTCCATCGCGGCTCCCGGTCCCATTTAAAGTCATCAAACGCTGTCTTAACGAAAAATCTATAGTATATAAAAGTGTGAATATAATGTTAATTTTTTGGACTAAAATTACCTTCTACTTTTTTATTTAATAAAAGATATAAAAGTTATGTTATTATAATTTTAATGTTAATTTTAATAGATACTAAAATATATATTTATATATTTAATCAATCTCTAATCGTAAAAGTTGAAAATGCAACTTCAATTATTACTTTCTAACTCGTTTAATCCCCTCTCATTAATTATTATACTTATGTTATTAAATCTCATTTTATCTTATTAAGTCCTATATTTTTAAGCTATTTTTCACTAATAAATGCTATTAATTAGATCTATGTCAATATTTGTAATAATATAAATCCATATATTTTAAAGCTAACTCAAAAATAAAACCATTTTTTATCAAAGTGGTGGCTAATCAATTCAACCATCCAAATCAAATTAACCTACAAAGTCATGGTTAGTTAATAAAATTTTAAAATATATAAATAAATATAAAAATTTACAAAAAAATATAGGAAAAAAAGTTGTTATATTTTTATTAACCAAATTAAAAAATAAGTGCAGTAAAAATAATTATTTTTATTAATAATGAAAATAAAATATATAATTTAAAACTAACAAAAATGAAATATAAAAGAGTAATAATAAATAGTACAATTTTTTGGTTAAATGTGTTAATTTTTAATGTCATAAATAATTAATAAAATATAAAAATACGAAAAAATACATAAATTTTGTAAACAAGTGGCAACAGGGCTAATTTGGGGCAAGGATCATATTCCCCATCCCATCCCCAATCCTCACCGAGGATAAATATAAATTTTAAAATATAAATAATGTTTTAAATATATTTTGATATATACAAATAGTATAAATAGTACAAATAATACCATATAATATATATATATATATATATATATATATATAACTGGGGTCAGGGCGAGGTGGAACCTCAATCCCCATCCTTAACCCCATCGAGTTGGGGAAGTCAAGTCCCCATTGGGGATAGGGAAAATTGCCATCCCTCTTTAGGTACATGTATAATATCATATATTTATCATATTAAATAAAAAGTAAGTGTAATATATTATAATTATTTTTACAAACAAAAAATACAAAAAAAAACTAAAATTGAACACAACTATAATTCTATATTTACACTATTATTAAAAATATGAATAAGATTGTGAATTTTTCATTTGACTAAAATACTCATTTTGAATTTAGTCCTTATTTAATTGTAAGGTTTAAATTGTAGTTTTTCTTTTATACTTAACATAACACATACTTAATTTTCAACAGTTCTAACAACGGAACTTAAATCCACGTCTTTGCTAAGACTACCCAACTAACATGTCAACCAAGCTGCCACTTAGTTGTAGTAAATTGAACTACTACTTTTCACCTCATTCAATTCCTTATATTTTCTTTTATAAACTAACAAAAGAAAGAAAAAAAAAAAAGATAAATCCAAAAGAGAAAACACTACAAAAAATAAGAGTTTAGTCAAGCAAGTAGGCCTGTTAATGAAACTTGAAACCAATGTTTTCAAACCGTTGTTGACCTGGACAGTTGAATTGTTCGACCCGAGAACCGTTCAAGAAATTGGTTTTGTTTTACACCAAACCTAGCCCCTAGCCAAAAACTGTTGAATTGGTTAATAACTTGTTTACCCAATCAATTGAATCGTCAACCCATTCAACAGTTTTTAGCCGTTTTTATTTTAATTGCATTTTATTTTTTTAATTCTATTGTAAGAATGGGTTGTTCATTCAAACCAAATGGTCAAATTGTCAACCCAAAAACTAGTGACTAGAACGATTCAATTCCAAGTCATTTTTTAAAATATTGCTTGAAACTTCACAGTTCTATCCCATCATCACATGTTTGGATGAGGTACTTATATTTTCAGGTTTGGATTTTTCAATATGCGTCTAATTAATAATAATAAAGCAAAAAAAACAAAAAATACATAAAATTTATAGAAAAGTTTAACTTTATTATTATTATTATTTAAAAATACATTATTATGATTATTATAGTCTAAAATTGCCACGTATAAACGCTTACTGGTAACAGAAAAATATAATAACTATTCTCATTAAATGGCACGTGATTTTCCTACTTGGCTGTCGAACTCATTTTATGCACAAAACGCTTTGCACGTGAATGGTGGATCCCTCACACCCTTCAACGCCTTACAATCCCTATTTACTGCGGGATCCTCCACGTCCAACGTACTCACTTCATGCTTCCCTCGTTGATGAACTCACATCGTCTACATTCACCAATAAGAAGAGAACACGTCATATGAAGATGTTATATGCATTTCAACTAACGGAGTCCATACCTTTAACGGGCGTCTAGACTCCAAAAAATTTCAAAGTTTGTTAAACCACCCCCCCCTCCCTTTTTCTCTCTCTGTTCGTACCTCCGCTCTCCTTACCTCTCTTCTTGAATCTCACGAGTTACCACTGTCGCCAGTTACATCACCGGCATACTACTTTCAATCTCCTCGGTTTTTTCTGTACTCTCTCCCACCCTCCAAGCGGCACCAACACTGTAACCTCCACCGTTGTTGCAACCGACAATCCAACTACACCGTTGTTGCCATCGGACATGTAGTGATACTAATGGCATATTGTGCAGGTTGAAGCATGTAGTTCGTCAGTAACAGAGGAGCACCCATATGTCATGCTTGTCCCTATTGAATCCTTTCTGATGGGTTTTGGATACCATAGGCAGCTCCATCCTTCATCGTTGCCAAATCAAGGCTCAAATCCTATTAGACCCTCCAGCCATTCATGCATAGCTCCAAAGCTTCTATCTCCAAATAGCCTGGGAATCAAACTGAAGCCTATTAAGACTTGTGTTGCAATTGAAGGTTGATGTAGAAAGGAGGTTGTATCTGATCATACGTCATTGGTTCATGTTATAGGTACGGAGAAAAAACTGTACATATACTCGTTCATATTGGGGGAAAAACGCGTTTAGGAGGACATTCTTTGATTTGCGTTATTGTATTGGGAGAGGGGAGATGTGTTGGAGGTATTTGTGCCATGTGTAAATAGAGGGGAAAAACGAATGAAAAATGATATCACAGGTCGATTGCAGAATATTTTTTTCTTTTTCATTTTTGATGAATCAGGAAGGTAAATCATGTATGGTATTCATTTTGTATCTATAACCTTGTAACTTAAAACAATAATTGCCCTGAAGGTTGAATCTCTCTTTCTCTCTCTATTGTTGCAACTCAGTTTCAACTGTTTCTTTTATCAATATATAGTGTGCATTTAATGTTGCAAGAACATTCATTCCAATTCTTTGATGATAAGCAGGATTCCATTGAACAAATAGAAGTAAATTCAAATCCCTAAAGGTGGAGGGGTGATTATATCAGTAAACTAACAAACCAGACGAAGAAAAGGCCAACTTGAAGATTGAGCAAAATTTTTAAATTTTTTTAAACTCAGCATGATGACTCTTGAGTCAAAAAACAAAAAAGAAAAAAAGAAAAACATGCTTTTATCAGTATTTTCGTTTCAATTCAAACATTTTTTTGTCTGAGAAATGAAATATTTCAGCTACATTCTATTACTCTTTTTTCTTATAGGAGAAGATGAAACATGAACCAGATCATACAACATTCTCGTGTTAACATTCAATTGCCACAAGTGCCATCAAATTACTACATCTTATTCGATAGTAGCCACATGATGTGACCAAATCTTGCTGATCCGTAAATCACAAAGCAACAAAAATTAATCACTGGTATTTGGCTTAAAATAGATTTCTTAACAACTTGATCGGTTCTCATTGAATGATACTTGATATCAATGTTGCTATTGAGAGTTCATTTCTGCTACAATAGTAATTTATGGCTTGTGAGTTGAGTGGATCCATTTGTGATTTTTTTTGTTAAATAAATGGTTTTCATTCAACGACAAAGAATTATAAAGTCAGATACAAGTGGAATCTAGGGGGAGAGTTAAATTTTTGTCCTGTGCTTTGAGAATGACGGTGGCAGCAATGGTGCGGTTCAATCACCAGTTGCAGTGACGGTGAAGGTTGCAGCGGCGACACCGATTGGAGGGTTGGCCAGGTTGCTGATTCGGAGCAAGAGAGAAGAAGAAGAAATGAAGAGAGAGAGACTATGGGAGATTGAACACTGGTGATGCAACCAGTGACGGTGGAAACTCGTGAGGTTGAAGAACGGAGGTTGGGAGAGAGCGAGCGAGAGAGAGATGAAAACAAGTCGAGACTCGAGAGTCCAGTCAAAAGGAGATTGGACGTGTTTGACAAAATTTAAAAGTTTTTGGAGTCTAGACGCCCGTTAAAGTTTGGACTCCGTTAGTTGAAATGCATCTCATCTTTATGTGACGTGTTTTTTTGCATCCTGGATGCAGACGATTAAGTTCCTCGTTGATGGTTGATATTCCAATTCTTCTGCTCTTGGATAGCGACTAATACTGGTTGGGCCACACCATCTCCAGATGTCCATGGGCTATATAGAATGTGACGGGATCTGCCCTCATAAATGGGCGCCTCACAAGCACATTTATCGTGCATTATAAACATTTCCCGTGAATAATAACAAATTAGTAGGATAAATGTTTTTTATGATATGATGTGTGTGAGGCGCTTGTGAGACGCCAAGTGTGAGTAACAGATCGATCTCATATAAAATAGGGTTAACCCATCTCCCAAGGCCCCGACATAGGGTGAAGTTGGCAATAGACCTATTCATGGGCCGGGTGGCCCAATGGGCAGGCCCGGCCTGACTCGGCTCCCGAACGGGCTTGAACAGGCCTTTTGGCCAGCGGGCTTAACCTCGGGCCAAAAAGCCCGGCCCGCATAAAATTTGTGCCAAGCTCGGGCTTTGCCAAAATAGCCCAGCCCGACCTAATAAATTTTTTGATTTAATAATGTAAAATTGTGTTTTAAAATATAAAATAAAGGGAAAAATACCATCTTGTAGGCCCATTGCTCATTTAAATAGAAAAAATATATACTATCTGAATTTTTAATTCTAATTTGAATAAGAAAAAAAAATCAATTAGGTCAGGCTTCAGGCTCAGGCTCGGGTTTTGGGCTTTTTATCAGGGTCGGGCTCGGGCCCAAGTTATAGGCCCATTGGTCGGGCCGGGCTCGGGCTCGGGCCTAATATATTTTCATTAGTGACAAGTGAAAGCCCAGCCCGAGCCCAACCCGGCACAGCCCATGAACAGGTCTAATCGGCAATAAATAATGGATCCCAATGGAATCAGTCAGTTGGCACCTTCAGGCTTCAGCTCACATTCATGTCCATGTCGTGTTTCCTTCTTTTGGCCGAAGAAGATAAATGTCATCTTTAATTTATTAATCAATTAATTAATTATTGGATAAATATAAAAACCTCTCCTATAACCATAAAAATCTCTATTAAGGTTTAACTTTCACAAAAACCTCCCTTATAGTTTCACAAAAACCTGCAATCATCTCACTTCTATATTTTTTTCGATGAGGAAGATTTCCAAGTTACAAAATTACCCTTATAACTTAGTAGGATACATGGTTTTGAAAACTATATCAGATTGGACGGTCGGACCGGGTGGTCAAACCGTTTAGTAGTTTTGGCTTTTTTTTATTTTTAATTTTTTTATTTCTTTTGTTAGAATGGGCCATTCGTTTGATTCAAATGATTGGACCATTCGACCTAGGAACCGGACCTTTGAACAGTTCGTTGTCCGATTCAATTTTAAAAACCTTGTAGGACATCTTTTAATATAATTCAAAATGTTAGATTTGCCCTTCTAAATTTCACTAGACCTAAGGTTTTTATAAAGTAAAACTACTTTATTCTTTTCAATCTAACTCAAAGACTTTTTATTAAAGGTGAAAATTTTTCTTTTGGAAGTATTTTAATACATTTCCACTTGAATTGATAGATATAAGGGTAAAATGGGTATTGATGGAGCACGATCTGGATGCTCCTAGCTGGATGACGGTCTAGAACATGGCTGTGTGGCGAGTTGGCTCGGTCTGCAAAATAGTGAGGCTCAGAGAACCCGGGGTGGCTAACCCGGCGAGGTCGCTCCAATGCTTAAGTTAGTATTGCCAGATGAAAATCAAATGATAAGTGTACTAGTGAGTAAATAATCACGCGTACCTTGATCTTGAGTTTGTAGTCCTTATATAGCTGGGCTGCCGTGGAACTCACGAAACAACTCCAGGATCCTCGGCTCGCATGGTTAGGATCCGTCCGCCCCGGAAGGGAGGTAACGTGCTAGTCAATGAAGTCTATCACTACCTTCCGATCCGGGCGGGATGATGATGAGGCCTTGGGTTTCACGGTGAGATCCTGGGGGTTCGAAGCCAGTTGGAAAGCATCTAGAATCCAACACATGTCACCTTGGTACATGGGCGACAAAGTGGCTCTCGGTTCCGAGCTGAATGATCACCCGAGCTCTCGATCTGCTAATGAGGCTCCTCTTGCTGAGTTGTCATCCTGTTGGTAGGTCGCATCCACATGTCCCTTCCTTACTAGGTCGGGCCAAATCACTCTTCAACAATTGTCCCCCACTCCCCGTGCCATGGGTCTTGACCCTGTGCGGGGAGTTCACAACAAGCCCAGGTAGATTTGGCACGATGGCTAGATGGTACGGAGGGCGGTTCATCGGTTGGTTCTGTAGGACCGTTCGGCTCGACCAGGAAATGACTCAGATCACATATTGGTTATGCGCGGACGTCACGCTGTTTATAAACTTCGTGGATGTCAAGAAACGCACTCAATCGATTTTGTCCTCAAGTAGCATGCAACCGGTTTCCATGGGAGCCGTCAAATTGTGCGGATCACAACTATTGATCATTGAATGCAATGGCTTATAAATAGGGGCCGAAGGACCCATTTTCCTCACCATAAATTGCGTGGTTGAGTCCTTTGAGATCACGTTCAAGTCTTTCAGCTCGATGTCTTCTACCTTTGTGTCCAAGGTCGTCCTGTCATTTTTTTTCCAGCATGTCTAGCATTAGTTTAGATGGGCTCCTTAGCGGGTCTAGCGAGTCTGTGGGTGCCAAGGTACGGACCTCAACACCTGTCGGCAAGGCCAGCTCTTTGTCATAAAGTTCTTCTGTAAACCTTTATGAGGGAGTGCCCTTACCCGAAGAGGTGCCAGCTAGGCTTGAGGAGCGACAAACCTTCGAGGAGGGGGTCTCTACTTCTCACCATGGTCAGGACCTGGACAACTTCGATCCTTCCACGATGACTTTGGATAGACTTCTTTCTTTAATAGCTCGCTATCGGCATCCCAATGACCTTGTCTTCAGTATTCCCCTGGCCCGGTATCCTTGGGATCACGACCATCATGAGGTTGCGGTCTTCAAGGAGTAGCTTGTGGTCGGAATGCGCTTCCCACTCCACCCTTTTATTGTAGAAATCATTAAGTTTTTTAACATCACCATCTATTAGCTTCACCCGAACTCTATCTGTACCATTGTCGGTACTATCTTGCTCTTCCATGCATACGACCAACCTCTTTCTCTCAATGTCTTTAGCGTATTTGTTCTATTAAGAAAAATCCCTCCTACTTACTTGGTGACACCTGGCATAGTTAATACATCTCACCTTGCCCCGAGTACAAGATTCTACTTGGTAGCCCGAACAAGGTGTCGGCTTGGAAGAGGTGATACTTTGTTGTTCGGAATCCTAAGGGGTGGCCATTCCCAACCCACTAGTGGGTAGCCATTTAAGACCCCATGATTAAACTCGACACAGAGACTAGAGCGGTCATTCAGTCCTGGAGGGACCTCAGCCTGAAGATGGAAGAAGATTTCCTAGCAGAGGAAAAACTTGTGCGAGCTGGGCTGATCCCTCCTAGTAGGCCTCTACCTCGACACATACACTCACGTTCTTTTCTTTCATTTTGGCTTCAATTCGTAAATGACCGGTCTTACTTTCTTTATAGGATCCATGACATGTGTTGATGTTGCTAACCTCCTCAAAAGTGTGCAGAAGGGGAAGAAGATAAAGGCCTCGAAGAGGCCCCATTGCGAGGAGGCCACCGCTTCAATGCCCGTCGAGCCTGCAGCCACTGTGCCGGTGTCCATGCCCACCACTACCGAGGTTCCTAGGGAGGCCTTATGTCCCCAACCTCCATTTGTGGACTTGGTGGAGGAGGACCAAGGCGAGGGTACTCCACCTCGCCAGCAAGAAGGTGCCTTAATGTTCGAGCCCCAGCTCGCCTCGACAAAGGAAGATTTTGCCAGGAAGGAGAGCATAATGAGCCCAAGACTCGTGCTCCTCAAAAGAAGGGATGCGGTATACCCTGAGGAGTTCGTGGAGTGGGCCAAGAAGCCGACAAGTCAGCTCAGGGGAAGGGCAGCCAGCTACTGAGCCATTCATTCACTAGTTTATCAGATGAATTCTGTCATTCATTCACTAGTTTATCAGTCCGAGGTGTGCCTGAAATGAGCTTGGGAGGCTGAAGAGAACTCTCGAAAGCTTCATCACGAGCTAGACCTAACCCGGGGCAAGATCCTTAGGGCGAAGAAAGGTGTCCGGAGCTAGGAAGAGTTGATTCTGCTACTGACAGAGGAGAAGAAGCTCAAAGGGGAGAAGGAAGTTGTCATAAGGGCATGATCAAGGAATGCACCGAGATCTTTGAGACTGCGATCTAGGAGGCGAGGACTCAGGAGCGAGATCGGGCCATCAAGGATTTTAAGGAGTCCCTAGAGTGCCATGATCTCCAGGTCGAGTATGGCTCCGATTCGTATTGTTCGGGCTTCAAACTATGTAGGTGGCTAGTGCGGCAAAAGTTTCCTGAGCTCAACCTCGACATCATCTCTATGTCTTCCATTACCCTCGAAATGGCAAATGAGGTTGACAAGGAACTCGATTCCGGAGAGGGGGAGAGTGATGACGACCTCCCCGAAGTGGGATTGGTGGAGGAGGGGGGCCGAGGTGATGCTAAGAATGACCAAATGGAGACCAATCTGCCTACGGGAGGTGATTCTAAGGGCGAGAAGCCTGACGTTCGATTTTACTTGCCTCTTTTCTTGGACCCCCCTATACATATATGTATGTCCTGAGCCTCTAAGCTCGGTTAGAGTAGCATTTACTTTCCCCACTATCCTCTCTTTCTCTCCTTTTTTTTAATATGTACTCGAAGCATCTTATCAATGGAATACAAGCATTTTTGCAAAACATTATGTGTGCAAAATTTGTCTAAGTGTAGATCACTCCCGAGCTCGCGAGCTAGACTGTATAGGGGCAAAATTTTTCTAAGTATAAATTATTCCCGAATTCGAGATTACTCTCAAACTCGAATAGGAATATCGTTATTGTACGTTGGGGTGTGCAGACACTATAGGGTACCCGACCTATTTGCACCTGGGCTACTTTACCTTACCCATCCCAAAGCAACTAGGTTTTAATGAGCCCGTGTCGAAGAGGCGATTAGGACTTCTCTGCCCATGCTGGAGAGGCGACTGGCTCTTATATTGTGCCAAGGTCTTTCGTCAGTTTGGCATTATGGCCCAAAGGCTTATGGGAGTGACTTAAGGTCCTCTCTCTAGTTCGGTAGTCTTGTGGACTTGGTAAATTCTCAACTGCTCTAGAGTCGTGAGATCATAGGTAGTACATTCTTAGGTTATTAACATTCTAGGCTCGAGCTACCTTCTTCCCTTCCATGGTCTCGAGCTCGTACGTGCATTCCTCAAACACCCGTCTTACGTAGTATGAACCTTCCCAATTTGGTCCAATCTTACCCAAGTCGGGCTCTGGTACCATAATCTTCTAGAAGACCAAGTCGCCGACACGAAACTGTCATTTCCTCACTCGGGCCTTATAGTACTAAGCTACTCTCTACTGGTAATCCGTTGTTCGAATGTAGGCCAAGTTCTGCACCTCTTTTATCAGGTCCAGGTTGGTACAAAGCTCATCATCGTTTGCTTCCCTGTCATAAGTCTCGAGTTGCAACGTTGGCACTTCGATCTATGCTGAGATCACCGCCTCTATACCATACGTGAGGTTGAAGGGTGTTTTACCCATCGCGGTCTTGATGGTGGTTCAGTAGGCCCAAAGAACACTAGGCAACTCATCCACTCACAATCCCTTAGCTCAGGCCAGGCGCGCTTTTAGTCCACGGAGAATCACCCTATTTGTTACTTCAACTTGTCCGTTCGCTTGCGGGTGTGCCACCGAGGTGAAATTGATATCTTCAAACTACTTCCCGTTACCGGATATCAACACCCGAGGTTTTTCGAAGTGACACACTATGTTTTTCCATAAGAAGTTCTGTATGTTGCGAGCTGTAATGATTACAAAGGGCTCAACCTCTACCTAGTTCGTGAAGTAATCTATTGCCATGACTAGGAACCACCACTACCTAGTTGCTGGGGGGAAAGGTCCGAGGACGTCTATCCCCATTGAGCAAAAGGCCACAGGCTGGTGAGGTATTTCAGATAGGCAGCAGGTAGCCGGGGGACGTTGGCATGCCTTTGGCAATTCTGACACTTCTTGACAAGGTTGAGGGCGTCTACCTCCATTGTAGGACAGTAATATCCTTGCCTCAGCGCCTTCTAGGCAAGTGCCCTACCCCCAGGTGTCATCCAAAGAGTCCCTCGTGGATGTTGCTCAGTACTTTATCCGCTTCTGAAGGTTGCAAGCAACATAGGTGGGGGAGCATGAAGGATCTCCTAGACAGCCATCCTTCGATGAGAATATATCGGGCTTACTGTCGCTATACCCTTCGAGCTACATTGCATTCTGCTGGAAGGGTTCTGCAGAGCAGATAATCGGCGAGTGGGTCTATCTAACTCGATTCCGCTACTAATTTCGGAGTGACCTCTTCTGCCCCCCCCCCGAGAATGCTAAGGCGAGGCAGTTCTTCGATGTATACTATTCGCTTTGTGTTCTCACTGGTATTGACCAATCGAGACAGTGCATTGGCCTCAGTGTTCTCGGACCTTGGTATCTGCCTGAGGAAGCAAGAGTGGAAGTTCGACATAATCTCTCTAACCTTGTCTAGGTATGCTGCCAAGGTCAGGTCGCGAGCCTCGTAATCACCGTTAACCTGGTTGACCATCAACTGTGAATCACTGCATACGACGAGGTGTTTGGCTCCCAACTCCTTCACTAGGTTAAGCATGGCGATTAGTACTTTATACTCCACCTCATTGTTCGACACTTCGAATCTGAATCGGAGAGCATATTCTAGCTTTACCTCGCTTGGCCCGTACAACATCAGTCCAGCACCACTTTCTCGCAGATTCGACGAGCCATCTACGTGGAGAATCCCAGGCTCCTCGTCCCACATTGGTCCAACCCTAAGGGGAACCGGTGCCGCACTGGTCAATGCCTCTGACCTACCGGCGTGCTCAGTCATTTCCAAGGTCAGCGTGCTGAACGTATATTCTGCAACGAAATCCTTCAAAATTTAGGCTTTGATCGCTAGGCGGGGCTCAAACCGGATGTCGTATTCGCTCATTTTGATGGACCACTTTGTTAATCTTCCAAACACCTCAGGCTTGAGCAAAATCTGTCTCAGGGGTCTCTTGGTGAAGGACGACGATAGTGTGGGCCTGGAAGTACGGGTGTAGTTTTCGGGATACTCTGACTAGCGCATATGCAAGCTCCTTGATCTCGGGATACCTGATTTCGCCATCCTGCAAAACTTTACTAACATAATATACGAGTCATTGGACCTGGTATACTTCTCTGATCAGTACCGAGTTAACTACCTCGTCATTCGCGGAGATGTAGAGCTTTAACTCATCTCCTTCTTCAGGTTGGGTTAGAATTGGTGTAGTACTTAGGTACCTTTTCAGCTTGCCAAATGCGATATGACACTCCTTGGTCCATTCGAAGTACTCATTATTTTTTATTGCCTTGAAAAAATACAGGCATTGACCTGCTGACTTAGACATGAACCGACCTAGGGTGGCTACCCAACCAATTAGCCTTTGGACTTCCTTTATTTTTCGGGGTGGTCTCATATCCAAAATAGCTTTAATTTTTTTTTTCGGGTTGGCTTTGGTGCTACGTCGGTTCATTATGTAACCTAGGAATTTACCCAACATAACCCTGAAGACACACTTGTTCGGGTTTAGTTTCATATTATACTTTCTTAAAATTTGAAAAACATCATTTAAATCATTTAATAAAGAGTTCGGGTTTAGTTTCATATTATACTTCCTTGAAGTCCTTTGGCATCGAGGCCGCTAGGAATTCAGGTGACAAGGGGGATGATTGGCTCAGCAGAGTAGGCGCAGTCTTCGTAGCCACCAAACTCACCTCTTCTCTTTCTTTGGTCCACTCCTCTAGTTGGTTAGGCTTTGCTGGTGAACTATTTATGGCTGAAGAGCGACGAGTCTTGCGATGACACTGTCATTGCTTCTTCGCCGGCTAGGCATTGGTGCTGCTGGCCTCAGTCTGGTCTGGTACCTCGAGCCTAGTTCTCTTGTGCTCCTGAACACTGTCACATGGTGGATCAAGGTTCCTTCTCGCTGACTCCTCCTAGTTGTGAAGCCTACGCTGGTAATGGTGATGCATAGAGGGGGCTTGCCTCGAGTCTACGCACTGGGCTCCGAGCTGATGATCTTCTATCTACGACCTGTTGTTCTCAAGCCGCAAGTGCTACGGTTGGTTGGCTCTACTGGGGTGGTTGACTTCAAGCCTGTCTCCCGGGTTCCCCTCTGAGAGACTGGGGGAGTGCACTGCCTGCCCGTCCTGCCTCATGGTGGAGTCTAGTTCCTAGGAAGTACCGGTACCTGCGATGTCCCCTTACCCCAATGGGGGATCAGCGGACATCTTGCACGGATCTATACAGGCTCGAGTACAAGGGTGGAAATTGTCGCCGGTAGAAGAAGTATTGCTGGAACTGCTGGACTTGTTGCATCTGGATCTGCCTCTCAGAGTCCAGTTCACCGTCAGCAGCGTCAGCCATCTCCTGATTAATGCGGGAAGTGGTTATGGTGCTAATATCGAGCTCGGGGTACGTATAACGGATCATCCACCGGCTCAGTTTAAAACCCCTTCTGTACGAGCCCACCATCAGGTGTTCAAAGTGCGGCGAGGCGATATAGTCTTCGATGACCTTCTTCTTGGCATCTTCGATGCCATGAGAAAAGATCTTGATCCTCTCCCGAATGTCGTTTTGAAGGTATTCGACCTAATGCTGCAAATCCAGCCTCAGGTCCGCCATGTGTTTCACCACCACTCCCATGGCCTCGGTGTCTCTCTGAGACCTCGCTAGCCTAGCCTGTGCAGCGCGAGAAACCTCTTCGGCAGCTCGCGCCCGCCTCGAGCTCCTTTCCGCTTGGGCCGCTAAGGCATGGATGGAGGAGTTCACCTACCAAAAGAAAAAATAACGAGAATGTTCAAAGGACGATAGCAAGAAAGGTAATGACAAGGAGCTCGACAAGGAGCTGCCTTACCACCATGGCATAAGAGGCAGCACGCCCAGCAACATGGTTCAAAGGAAGCTCGGTCCATGCCACGACCTCCCTACTTTTTTGAAGAGCGTGGTTCGGAGACAACACGCTCCTGAACTCGCCTTGGCCTCTCAAGCCTGAAGGCCCAGCTCATGTATAAGCAGTCTCAGTGTATGGAGGAGCCCCCGTATAAGCAGCCTCGCCATAAGGGACCCCTGCCGCTTCTTGTATTGGAGGGGCCATCTCGGGCTCCCTAGGCGGATCCACTGGCAGGTAGTCCGGTACCTCAGGCTCCGCATCTCGGGGCAGTTCGACACGAGTCTGTTTGGCAACTCGCTTCCTCCTATTCATGGCATGAAACATGTTCCCATCGCGAGTCTTTTTCTGCATCTATTACACCTATACAAAGATCTCGGCATCAGGAAAACGAAAGAACGGAAAGCAAAACAAAAGGCAAGCCTCTGAGCAAGGAACCTACCCAAACTCAGGCGGGCCTGGATGAGCTTGGCCTCCTTCAAATAATGGTGGCATTTTAGCCCAAGCCAGGCCCATTCCCAGAGTCTCTTCACCGTCTCCCTATCTAGCGTAACACCGGGATCAGGGGCAGCCATCCCCCACCCGGTTTGGAACGGCCACCCCATTGCACTTTGCACCCCAAAGTAGTCCCGTTTCCACACCGGGACCTTGCTGGGAAGATCGTATAAAAGCTTGAAACCCTGGCGATGAGACAGATAGTGCTCCCGCCTACGCCCGGGAAGGGGACCCGCTTGCTTCTTAAGCATTAGAATGGAGGAAAAGATCTCTAGGTCTAAAGGCAAAATCTGTTTGCAGAAGAGGGAGATAGTCCTAACCAAATTACAGATAGAATTCGGGTGGAGCTGACCGACGATAATGCCAAAGTGGTTCATAACCTCGACGATGATGGGGTGGAAAGGTAGGCGTAACCAAACGACGAGCTGGTCCTGGAATATCACAATCTCGTTAGGACTGTGTTCCCATTGGAAGTCGCCCGAGGGTATAAAGTAAGTATACTCCCTGGGCAGGTTAAACTGGGTGATTAGGGAGTAAAGTCCCTCAGGTGTCATGGTTGAGGGCCCGAACTTGTCTAACATCCGACCTCGATAGGAGGAGGATGCCAAACTACCCGAGGCAACTCGGCCTACAGGTTCAAAATCTTCCTCGAGCTCCTCCTTGAGCTCTACCTTGGGTTCACTAAGGCTGTCGGGGGTTGCAGCTCGGTTCGTAGAACTTGCATCTGACTCCCTCGAAGAACTGTCTGAGCTGTCCGAGCTAGACATTAGGAGGAAAAGAATACCAAGAAGAAAGTACCGACTCACCCAGAAAAAAACAAACAGACTACGAAAGGTTGACGTGAGCTAAAACTTGGATGCGAGCTCAAGAAGCAAATGCAGAAAAATGGCAATGGAAAGCGACTGGGGGTCCCCCACTATTTGTACCCACAGTGACCGAAATTCGACGGTTCTGATCGAGGCAAATCCAATGGCCCACGATCAAACTAGTCGCACGTATTTTGAAATTGAAGCAGTGCCGGTGCATGTCTCCCCGCATTGAAGGCAGCAGCGGCACGATTTTCAAATTTGAAATAACGCCCGCTGTCACATCTCCCAGCGGCGCGTTTTTTAAAATTTGAAATGACGCGTGCTGCCACGTCTCTCAGCATTTAAAGACGGATTGGCGCGTTTCCTGACTTTTTGGCGCTCGAGAAACCCGAAAATCTCTTTACGAATGCACACTTCGCACTATCATTCAACTGGTTTGAAGTACGGGACAAATCCACCCACCACCTCTCGAACTCCCCGCGCCAGGGCAAGCCCTTAGCGCGAGGAGTGGGGGGCAATTGATGAAGGAAGATTTGGTCCGACCTCTTTACCACCCAACACGTGGCAAATGCAACAAGTCGGCACGGCAGTACGCTCAAGGTGCGAACTCCGAGAGGAGGAACCAGCAGTCCAAGCTCCCCAAAAGGAGCTCAAACTCTCCCTTTGACCGCAAGCCTTACAAGGAGCTCAAAGGGCAACAACCCGAACTGGCCCACCCCAGGGCAGTTCGGGCCACACCTCTATCCGAACTCAAGACCACCTCACACATCACTCCAGCACTTCGTTTCCAGGTCGCCGAACTGAATAAACGAACCTGACACCAAAAGAGTTCATACCCTGAGGCGGCGCACCTGACTGACTTAGGATCTGACGCTTGACAGCCGCACTTCAACGGCCACCTACCACCTCCACCTCCAGTCGTAGAGACGGCTCCGACAAAGAGAGCAGTGGCGGTTGCCTCCCCCAGCAGAGGTGATGACACCCGAACTGGCAGAAGTGCAGAGGTAATGATACCCGACCTGATTGGAGCTTGGGAGTGAGTGCGCGAAGTGGTTATAAAAAGCTCTCTTCCCCCAAAGAATGAGTTAGGTGATAATTCTGCGCTATCTGGTTTTGATTTTGCCTTTGAAAAAATACTAACTTGAGTTTCGGAGCAATCTCACCGAGTTCTTCCCTGGAGACTACTTGCTATCTTTCCAGTTTCAGACACCTTTTACTGGATTGTGCTATATCAGGAGCTAACTCTAAGTTTTTTCAATATTATATAGGGAAGGTCTTTTAGAAAAAATGAACGTCAAGAAATATTTTTATGATTGTCAAAACCATTAGAGGAGATTTTTAAAAGGTGAAAGCATCACGCAGGTGGTGATCCAACAAATCCGGATTTACTCCTCACATAATGCTTCACACCGATTTCACAGCTTGTTTTAGCCACACATCGAGATCATCTTTAGTAATTGTATTTATAGGAGATGTTTTGAAAGATATTCCAATTCTGATCCGTGGTGAAGGGATAACATGTGGCACATCAACGCTAGTTTAGCTCCAATGGTTTCCTCTTCCCAAGCTCGAGAATCTAAGCTAGCCACGAGTCAGTAACACTTTAACGAGATCAAATCAGCCCCACAACGACCCACAGGCTATAGCACATTCCCGCCGGGAGATGTTACCAATACACGGCGGGGATGTTCTGTGGGACGTTGTGAGGGGCAGATTTGAACTCTAATCGAACATTATTTTTTAATAATTCTGATCCGCCACGTGTCACTAAGGGCAACTTCATACAATGGCCGGTTGACGCACAATAACAAAACGAGTTATCCCGAACAAGTCCAACTGAGGAGATTGGGGGAGTTCTTTATGTAATAGTCGTTGGATTGGAATTCTTTTATCGGCGTTTGATTTCTGATAAAATGCATACACGGTGTCCCATACCGTAGAGAAGCAAAGGGGACTTCCAAATTCTAATCAAATCAATTTTAACGAGCCCTTGAGTGGGTGGGCCCATCATCATCATAATCATCAAATATTGAATGCAAAAGATGAATCATAAGACAAGTGGTAGCGGTGGGCACCCGAAAATTACGACGACTTACCATCCTCATGAGAAATCAGAACAGATTTATGGTGGGACCCTGTTGTCCGTCCTAATTTTGTCCTAATCAAACGACTGTAGCATCTGGATCTGTCATCACATCTTTGTAGTTCAAGTCTTCAAAATGATCGACGGAATCAGCCAAGCAGGGCAGCCCATCGTTTTTGGGTTGGGCCCGTAAGTAAGTTTTTCTTGGTTCTCAGTTCACACTCGCTTGAGGGTGGGACAGGTGTGCAAGTTAGGAAGGAGATTGGTGGTCCCCATCCTATCCCATCACGTCCGGAACCGGCCATCCCCACGGCCGTACTTTACTTGTGTGGGACTACGAGAAATTCACAAGAAACATGGGATTTTCGTAATTGAGATAATAAAATTTTGAAATTAATAAGGCACGTTACATTCTATCATTGGGTGATAGGGGTTGAGGCTTGAGAGTGAGTTGCAGTGGTCCCGCCGTCCCCGTTGAAAGGAGGAGGAGGTAGGAGAGCATTTTCTCCTACTCACATAAGTCTGGAAACATTATACGACGCTACGTCGATTTAACAAAAACTCGTATCCTGGTTAGGTTAGAGGAGAATGAGTGGGTCAGAGTTTGGTTTTGAATAGTCCCAACTCCCAAACACCGTATCAAAAAAACTCCCAAACATGACCGTAGAGAGAGAAGTGAATGCCACCAGTGGGCCCCACTATACCAGATAAAAGAAATTGGGATAAGTGAACTATGAAATCAGATGATTGGAAGTCATCTGACCATCCTATCTTGATTCTTGCATGGGACCTACCAAAAGGTTGGTTCGGATATTCTGGATACTCAACTCAACGTGTGGCAAGGAAGCATTCGATTTTCTCAAGGTCCCTTGATCTGATATTCCGATATCAGATTGGCGTCCTACAGAACGCGCCAAGTATTTGTCATTGGAGATGTTCCCTATTCACGGCTGGAATCGGTTATTGGGCGCATGTCGGGCGCGCTCTGTGGAGCGCTGATGCGAATTCCCTTTATCCCTTGTCGTAGATTTTATTAATAAATAAATAAATAACCCGAATGTGTAAAAATGTATTGAGAACGTCGTTTCATGCCGTCAGAGGCTCAGAGCCGTCAGTTTTGATGCTCGGGGAGGATAGGGTAGGGTAGGACGGGGCCCGCACTCCAAAAGGCCAACTGGAGAGGAAGGAGATGAGACAAATTACCTTCCCGAGGGCAAAAGAGAGAGAGAGAGATGGTGATGGTTGGTTGGAAGAGAAAGGTTATGGGACCTTGTTTATGGTACGATTTGAAGTCGGGGCTCTAAAGAGAAACTTTTGGGGGGTAATGGTATCATTAGGCTGGGCAATTAATTCGGCGAGTTTTTCCATTTGCATCGCCGCTGTAATGCCACTCGATATCGATTTGTTTGTAGTACTCGCCGAGTGATGGAAATGATTATATTTTAAATTTGTATCGGTGAGTTTATTTAGATCGGTAGAAGATGGTTAGATGGGATGGGGTATAGTAGTATACAATACAAAAGGAAAATGACACCCTTTTTCTGTTGTTTGGACTCGGGAAAATGAAAATCTGAGGGAGAGTGTCAAACTGTCAATTGGAGACACAAACACCCAACTCTCCAAACGGGATGAGGTATACAAGTCAAGTCATATACAACGGATCGTAAGAGTAAATAAGTTAACTGGCGCGTGTAGAAAACTGAAATGTAGGGCTGTTCATAATAAGAATATTCAATCCGACCAAATCGATTAATCCGGATCAATCCAACTTGAGTAGGTCGGGTTTTCTTTGGCATCGATCGGTTTTGGGTTATAAAAAAATCATAAATTGATGATTCGGTTTAGTTTTGGTTTTCACATCGATTTAGTAATTAATTCATGGTTAGTAGTTACAACCTACTTACTTCCTACTTAACTAAGTTGTCTCTGTCCTACTTAAGTTATATTGTACAACAACTAAGTCACCACTAAGTAGAGCCCAAACATACCCAAATTGATTTAAACCGATCAAGTCGTTTTACTTAACACAGGGTCAGTTTCAATTTCAATTTCAGATAACCCGACCTGTGAACAAGCCCACTGAAATGTTCATTCCTGATTCCATGGCCTTTGTTTTGTAATTTTGTTTGAATCTCATTTTAGGTTGTATTCGGTTTGATAGAAAAAAAAAAATGAAAGAAAAATAAAGAAATTGAAAGTTTGAATGGAAGTTATTAACAATTTTTGTGCAACTCCTAAATATTTCTTCAATTTTTAGTTTCTCTCTTAATTAAAGACCATTCTTGTATTTGTGATTGACAACAATAGCTACCATAGTTGGAGTTGAATTAGTCATCTATAATTTTACATTACATAAAGTGGATATTTGCATTGGATCCTTAAATTAAATCCAAATATCATGTATTATAAATTATTAATGATTACATATACAAAGTGCTTTTACATTATTTGTGAAAAGAATAAAAGCAAAAACATTATAATAATTGGGCAGTTTGGCTAATAAATGTCTATTGGTGAGACATGTGTCACAAACGGACATGAATAGTTTTAGAAAAAAAAAGGTACATTGAAGAAGTAAAATAAGGAAAAAAAAGTGTTTTAAGCATTTGTTAAATATTGCTTTTTAAAAAAATTAAAAGTCAAACTCTTTTAATCTCCTAAGTACAAGATTGGGTCCTCATGCTTTTATATTTGAATGCATAGATCTTGAAGCTTATCCAAACGAAGCATAAATCATCGTGATTTCTTTTTCTTTTTAATGTATTTTTTTCCTTCCACTTAAATTGCACTGGAGTATTGTTGTAAAGTGAGGGAATGTCACGTAAAGCATGCATTGAAAAAAAAATAAAAGAATAAAAATATAAATAGAGGCCTTTATACGAATAGATGAGCTAGGATTGGCGGGGATACAAATGGACCGAATATGATTCAAATCAGAGTTATCCAAAATCCAATATGATAATATAAATCTCATGTCCAATTCAATCCGATGATCTGATTGGAACTCGCAAGGGTAATTTGGAATTTGGATCTAGTAAGAATGTTAGATATTCAAATATAATTTGATTCAATTTCGTTATTGTAAAATTTAACAAATTATTAGAAGGAAAAAACACAATTTTATATAAAAAATAAAGAAAGACTAAAAAAAGTACGAGCAATTTTCAATTACTTCTATCATATATACATATAGATAGATAGGTAGATGGATAGATAGATAGATAGATAGATTAGGAATGGCAATTTTCCCTGTAAAATCGGGGCCCTACCATGCCCCGCCTTGCCTCGAACAGGGTGCGTTTTCCCCGATTCTAAACAAGGACGGGGTGGGGACAGGGAAAATAAATTTCCCCGAACCGGGTACGGGGAGGGGACAAGTTTTGTATATAATTCCCGAACCCGAAGGTAAATTAGTAAAATATCTATAGGTTTAATATTAATATTTAAAATATCTCTAAGTTTTCCCTACATTTTTAAAATCTTAGGATTCCATAATTTTACTTTTGAATTATCCATAAAGAATTATAATTCAATTCTAAAATACTAAAAAATTCCTATATCCTATGTATAAATTGTCTATAAAAAAGATAATTTTTAAGTAATTGCCTTAGAGAATGAAAAAATCGGGATTCTCTGTCCCCGATGAGGAATGAATGCCCTGCCACAAACTCGCCCCACCACCAGGGACGAGATGGATACAGGGCAAGTTATCATGACTTCGGGGTGGAGACAGGGAGAGAGTACCTCGCCCCGTTGTCATTCATAATATAGATATAGATAAATGCATTTCATACAAAATAAATATTATAAAAATAAAATATAAACATGTTTATAAATAAACAAGTAAATAATATTCTTTTGGAGGAGATACGGGTGTGATCCGTGTTCCACACATTTTTTAATTGGATGCGATTATTTGGTTCAATCCAACTTGAAAACTGGGGGTGTCCAAATCCGGCAAAATGTGATCGAGTTCATATTAGTATGATTCAGCCCTTTTGCACCCCTAAGGACAATAGTAAAGTTGGCATGCAGTGATATTTAATGAGAATTTGTACTCAAAGTCATTTACACCTTCATACTTTTGAACCAATACAATTGATATTGCGTTGTAATAAATAAATAAATAAATAAATAAATAAATAAATAAATAAATAAATAATAAAATAAAACAAAATAAAATCAATGGAATTTTGGTGCCAATGCAGTATAGCATTAGAGAGAAGGCAAGTCCAAATGAAATTATCTGTTGCAACATAAAATAAAAGTCTAAAAACGTTATTTTTAAATAAAACTTAAATGATTTTATCCATTTCATTTTATTTTATTGATAAAATATAAAATTTGATATTAACCTCATTCGTTAATAAGGTGGAATAATACCCAAATCCCATTAGTCCAATGGATTAAGTTCGTATATGGATGTACACCTGTTAATGGGCCGGATAGCCTGATGAGCTGGCCTGGCTCTACTCATTTTAGTGGGTTTGGATTTAGGTATATGAACTTGTGCTTGGGCCCAAAATAATAGGCCCGACTCTTTTCATGCCAAGTTTGGACGTTTTTAAAAAAATCCGGTCCGAGCTGAATCCAACTTGATAATTTATTAAATAGCAAAAAATGTGTTTTATAAAATAAAAAAGTACATATATTTTTTTATTTGTTCCATTTCTCATATTTTAATAAATGATTAGATTTTTTATTATTTTTAGGTTTTAAGATATTTTAATATAAATAAATCAAATTTTTATTGAATAAAAAAATATTTTTTTAATTTTATAATCAGGCTTCCAAGTTCAAATTTATGATAGGCTCGGATTGGCGATTAATCGCGAGGTGATGCCGTTAAAAGAAGACGGGAGGTAGGTATATTAAAATTGGAAAGCAGTAAATAACTGGGTCTCCCAAGTAAATTATGAGAGAGACCAAAGTTAGATCGAGAGCAATCGTCCTTGTCAACCCGAAAAGGATTACCTGCCTTGCTCGGCTGTGAGCTGCAAATGCAGAGAGAGACGTAAGGACGCAAGAACTGAATGGAGAGAGAGTGGAGTTGAGAGAGAGAGAGAGAGAAAAGAAATAGAGAGCTGTGCTGTTGCAGGTTTTATGGCAGACGGGTGGCAGAAGGCTTTTAACTTTATCTTCGAAATAATTCTCTCTATTCTCTCTTTTGGAGTACTCTCGCTGGCCCCTGTATTTAGAGAGCACTGCCAGAACGATGTGATGGAACAAACAAGCTCGTCGTGATCTTCGTCGTGCCCCAGAACATTTACATCAAAAATTAAATAAATACATTTTTTAACAAAAAATACTCAGAAAACCGGAAAACTCTTTGTATCTCCTCTCTCTCCATCTCTGTATCTCTCTCCCCCTCTCCCTCAGATGTTCTGGAATCCTTCGACGTCGTCGTTTAATGTCTGTAATTGGAAGAGCTTTTCTGCCATTCCTTCTATCCAACACAATGTTCTTTGCCTATTTCCAAGTGATTACAAAAGCTTAGCTATTGTTTCAAGAACTCTGCTTCTTTTCAGTCGACTCTAAAGAGGAGATGTAACCTGGTAAGCATGAAGGGTGTCATCGTTACCGCTGTCTTACTTGAAAGTGTTGCTTGAGATGGATTTCCTGTGTTAATGTGAGCTTTTCCTGCCGGGGCCGTGATGGCATTTCGTCATGCGCTGCTTCTTCTGATTTTCCTTTCTTGTCTGAACTTTAGTTCGTCGGTCTCGAATGACGGTAAGTCTCAGAGAGAAGATGCAAAAACAAGTGTTTTCTCAAAGCTTTCATTCTGTTTCTGGTTAATTGTTACACTTACTCTGTTGAGTAAGAGTGTTTACTCTCTGTTTTTCCTGTTTCTCCCCCTTCCCCCACTTTAGGTGATTTTATATGCTTTTAACGTATCTCCTTATTCTCCAATTTTCCTGAAAGTTTTCAGTCTGTTTTTTCCTTATTTCTTCCTCCACTGAGAAGCTTATATTACGATTGTTTCCCTTCATTTAAAGTTTCCTTTTTTTGCTTTTAAACGATGAAGATTTGAAGTTTGAGCGTCAATCTTTCGCAGTATCTCTGGCGTTGAGAGTGTTCATAACAATGCTAGTTTTGTTGGAAAGGGTACTCGGAAGGAAGAATAAAAAGGAAGCGTGCGTTCGTTAAAAGATTTGACTTCTCCATTAGTCTTTTGGATCCGTGTTCTCTCTCTCTTAGTAGTACTTATTCAGATAATTTTTTAATGAAGGATTTGAGCACTTACCGCCATTATTTGAACATATCCCTGTTTATTTATTTATTTATTTTATCGATTCTTCTTTCTGCTAGGTTTTTTTAATGGGTCCGTATAGAACTTTTCTTCTTGCTTGATGTTAAACATTTCTTTACTCTTCTCGTTGTTTGTTCTTCAACTCTAGCATCTGGATTATGGACTAGAGAACAAACAGATTTGAATATCATTGAATATTGTTCTATTCTTTAATTTTTTCCTTCGAATTACTTCTTTTAAGGAGCTACGTTGTTGGAGATCAAGAAATCCTTTCGGGATGTGGACAACGTGCTATATGACTGGACGGATTCACCGTCTTCGGACTACTGTGCATGGAGGGGGATAACCTGCGACAATGTGACCTTCGACGTCATTGCACTGTAAGATCTTCCTTCAGCCAGTTTGAACACGACCACGATGTAGTGGGTTTAGGGATGTTTTGAGGCTTCTTAAGTTATAACTTCATTCTCTGAAGATTTGTTATTTCTGAAAACTTTGAAGATTTTTTTACTTTAGTTCCTTTATCCTTATCAAAATGCAGGAACTTGTCGGACTTAAATCTTGGTGGAGAAATCTCGCCTGCAATCGGTGATTTGAAGAGCGTACTCTCCATGTACTGTTCTACATTTCCAATTATCAACTACACAGTTTATTAGAACTTGTATTTTGCTTGAACTCCTTGTAGTTTTGGCTCTTAAGTAATTCTTCTATTGCTTTTTTCCGGCAGTGACTTGAGGGGAAACCGTCTCACTGGACAGATCCCTGATGAGATTGGTGGCTGTTCATCTTTGAAGAGCCTGTAAGTCTTGTTTGATGTCAACAAACTCCTATGTCTGTTACACTGGTCTTGAGCACTCGAATTTAATTATCATATGGGTACTTGATCGGGCGTTTTGTCTTGCACACTTCTGTATCCTGATTGTTTATTAACTTGCATGTGGGTTATCTGCTGACATTTCAGGGATTTGTCCTTCAACGACATCTTTGGGGATATACCATTTTCAATCTCAAAATTGAAACAGCTAGAGTCCCTGTAAGCTTCTATGTTCTAATGCTGTAGGTTGACTTTCTAGCTTTTGTTTAAGTTGTCTCTTTTCTGTCCCAACGTTTAATAATTTCATAAATCAATGTTCCAGGTATTTGAAAAATAACCATCTGATTGGACCAATTCCTTCAACATTATCTCAGATTCCTAACTTGAAGATCTTGTAAGCATCTGTTTGCATCCTTTTCCATTATCATTTCAGTTGGGTTTGGTTGACAAGTATGACTTCCAACACCGATGTTCCAGGGACCTGGCACAGAACAAATTAAGTGGGGAAATACCCAGGCTCATTTACTGGAATGAAGTTCTGCAGTATCTGTAAGTTGACAAATGCTCCCTTTTAACAAATTATTCCTTTTCTTTTTTTTTTCTTGACTTGTAATTTAGGATTATTTCTTTTTTCTTTCTACCATTTTCACCTGTTACTGGGATGATTTTTAAATATTTGTGATATTGAGGGAGGTTGTCATTTCAGGGGATTAAGAGGGAACAATTTGGTAGGCTCCTTGTCTCCTGATATGTGCCAATTGACTGGACTGTGGTATTTGTAAGTTATGACCGACTTATCCCTCTTGTATATTGATAATTAACGATGTGCCTTTGCAACATGGATGGGCTTTGCTTGATTTTCATCTTCCACCTAATGCAGTGATGTAAGAAACAATAGCTTAACTGGAAGCATTCCCCAAAATATTGGCAATTGTACTGGCTTCCAGGTCTTGTATGTATATCATCTTACTCAAATGGGTCATGTTTCCTCAAAATATCCAAATTGGTTGGTTTTTAAGATGTCTAATTTTTTTTCCATGATTGGTAGGGATTTGTCCTACAACCAGCTTACTGGAGAGATTCCATTCAATATTGGATTCCTACAAGTAGCTACGTTGTATGTGATATCTAACCTTTTCTAGTGTGGAGGCCATGTTGCACCTTCTTTTCCTAGTAACATGTTTTTCATTTCTTTTCTTGGTATTCTAGATCTTTGCAAGGAAACCAGCTTTCTGGGAAGATTCCATCAGTGATTGGTTTGATGCAGGCTCTTGCTGTACTGTAAGCATTGTAGATTTACCATTCTTGGGACTTATGGAATTTGTTCTCTTTTTGCGGCTTTCTGCTTTTCTCATCTTATGCTATTCCTGGGGTTACTTCGCTGCTCATCTTTTTGAGACTATAATGTGGACCCATCTCCTTTTTGGTGGGCTTCTGTGTAATGTGTGTCTCTTGGATGCAGGGATTTGAGCTGCAATCTGTTAACTGGACCTATTCCTCCCATTCTCGGCAATCTGACATACACTGAGAAATTGTAAGCTAGCCTGCCTAATGCATTTCAATGCTTATTTTGTTAGATACATTTGTTTGCTAAATTGAAGAAATAATTCACCATAGATTGGTTGAATGTATAGTTGGTTTGTTATCCTTTGATTTTTGCTATCATATCTGTAAACTACTTTGAAATTTAATGTATTCATGGAGACGACTTCATAGTGGGTGGAATGTACAGAACATTGATAACCATCTAGTTTGCCTCCGAAATTAATAGTAATGTGCTTGGGGGAGGAGGGGTGCTTTTTGATTTCATTGATGCTGGGAGGAATGGTTGTTGAAGTGTGGGGCATAGTTTGTTTGAATGTTTTATTGTTTTGATTCCTGTGGAATACAATGACACCATGGCAGATTGTATAATCAAGGCCAGTTGTACATAAGAACCTTACTAGCAAACCAATTTTGCCATTTTTTACTTTTATACTCAGATTGGGTTGCATTTCACTCTTAACTAACTTAATAATTAATGAAACTTATTAATTAATTTTCACATTCTATTTATCATAGAAAGTGGATTGATTAGGATGTGTATACGTATAATTGTAGGTACCTGCATGGCAACAAATTGACAGGTCCTATTCCACCAGAACTTGGGAACATGACAAAGCTCCACTACCTGTAAGGATAATTGTTCATTCTCTTCGAATGCTTTATCTGATAATAAACTGTGCTGCAATATTTTTCCCCTCCCATATGTTTTTTCTTACCTGTAAGGATTCTTTGATTGGAGAGACCTTGTGTTCAATATTCAGGCTAAAACTAAAACATACCTAATTTAAAATTCTGACTGTCCATAGATACTGATCCGTTGATTAATAGTTTGAATTATCTTTAGGGCTTATTTTGAATTTGAAGGTCTTATTAGCTATCATCACTGCTTCTAATACATATTGTCTTGAGACCCAGAAACTTAGAATGGGAATATTCAAGGGTGATCTTATTGGTATTGTCTTAGACGATTCTGGTGGATGAGGCTAACTTGTGTGTATAGCCTGTGTTCTTCAATAAACTCACACGAAAATAAAAAGATGTTAAGGTTCAAAACTCCTAATATCCATGGTATGGGACAGTAAATTGGGAGAGTTTTTTAACCAAAAAATTGGGTGACTTGAAATTCCAGCTCAACTACAGTACTAGATCCACAGTTCACTTCGAGTCTTGGATGGAAATTTGTACTTCAATGCCTTCAATATTTGCATGTGCAGGGAATTGAATGACAATCAGCTCACCGGGAAAATTCCCCCTGAGCTTGGGAAGCTCACTGATTTGTTTGACCTGTATGTAAACTTTCTAAATTTCTTTAGTTGAGTATGGGTACTTCTAAAGTTCTATCCACTATAGAGTATAGTTTCCATGTTTATTGAAGCGAGTACTTGTGCAATGTTCTCACAGCAATGTGGCTAACAACAATCTTGAAGGGCCAATGCCTGATAATCTTAGTTCATGCACTAATCTCAATAGTCTGTAAGAAGTTAAACTTTATCCCGTTTCTGTATTCTTTGATCTCTTCAAACTATTTGTCAATATTTTTGATTCATGAATTTTGTGACAGAAATGTGCATGGCAATAATTTGAATGGAACCATCCCACCTGAATTTGAAAGGCTTGAGAGTATGACATACTTGTGAGTACATATTCTCATCAATACAGAAGTACCAATGGATGCTGTTAATCTATCACAAAAATCAGATATCTGATTCAGAAGATTTTTCACTTCAAGCTCCTCATTGAGAACCCATATATGAGATGATCTGTTTACAATGCTGGTTTCTTTTTTTTTCTTTTTTTTTTTAATATTTGGACCGAACACTTTAGAGTCTTGGTTACTTGAATTTATAAAAAAACTAATATTGTTTGCTCGGTTACTTCCATGATAAATCACCACTTTTCTTTCATTATGTACAGGAATCTGTCTTCAAACAATCTTAAGGGCCCCATCCCAATTGAGCTGTCTCGAATTGGCAATTTGGATACTCTGTAAGTATAAATTGATCTAGAATGTTCTTATGTTCTCACTGTTAAAGTTGCTCAACCATCATTCTTCTTCCCATTTTTTTTCTTCAGGGATATTTCCAATAACAAGATTAGTGGCTTCATTCCCTCTTCCCTTGGTGACTTGGAGCATCTTCTAAAACTGTGAGTTCTACCAATTGGTGAATCTCTTTCTTTAACATAAAAAAAAACGATCTTTATGCTAATGTCAATTTTGTTTCCTGAAAAGGAATTTAAGCAAGAATCATTTATCTGGAGTCATCCCGGCTGAGTTTGGGAACCTGAGGAGTATCATGGATATGTAAGTTGTTTGGAACTGTTACTACTGATTTTATAAAGATTTTTGTGATTGTTCTGTGGCTAAGCCAACCATTCGTGTTCACTGTAGAGACCTTTCAAATAATCACCTCTCAGGTCCAATTCCTCAGGAACTTGGTCAGCTACAGAATTTGTACTCTCTGTAAGTGCTTGTGTTTCCTTATCACCATCCAATTTGGACCTCTTTATCATTCAAGCAAATAATAATGGTTTTGGGATGTTCAAACTATTGTTGGCGTTGGTTGAATTTATTGTCCAAACAAAATTGGGTGCAAAAGATGCAAAGGACCCGGGGCCACCATTTCTTGGATTTCCCCAAGATTTTCAATAATCTAAACAGAGTAAATTGAATCTGCAAGAACAACCATCTGATGTAAATCCTTCTTTTGGACCAAACTTCCATTATGGCCCATAAAAATGTAAATACCCCTATTTTGGTCACTGATACAATACGTATTGGTTGATACGGGATGAAATTTTGAACCTTAATTGGTAATACCATATCTGTTGTCCATCAATCTTTGAACCAAAAAATTGACAGGAAGCTAGAGAATAACAACTTATCAGGGGATGTGCTGTCTCTAATCAGCTGCTTTAGTCTTACCATCCTGTAAGTTTATTCTGAAATAGGATTTAGTTGGTTTATCTTTGTGTGAAATGGTACATTGTTATCTTAAAAATGGTGGACCCACTGTGCAAGCAGGAACATATCTTATAACAATCTAGCTGGCGATATTCCTACCGCCAATAACTTCTCAAGGTTTTTGCCAGATAGGTGAGAAAGCTAAAATAAACTTTTATTGCCATTTTACTGAGATTCAGCCTAATCTTCCCAGTTTCATTGCCATACATTTTCTTGGCATTCTCTGATTCTATTGTGGATAACCATCTTGTTTGTAGCTTCATTGGAAATCCTGCTCTATGTGGCTATTGGTTCAGTTCAGGATGCCATGTATCCCATCCACCAGAAAGAGGTATGTACTTACTTTATGAAGTCATTTGACATGTTTCCTGTCAATTTGGTAAACATGTTAATGTTGGCAAGCTGAGGTAATGCTTGTTTTTATTGAATTGCTCTAAATGTCTGATGTTTACAAATTCTGTGCTGTGCTGCACACTAAGGTTCTCCCACAATTGGATGCTTATGCTAGGGCTCCTGTTGTATAAATGCTAGGGTATTTTGACTTTTGTGGTTCTGTTTTGAAATTTGAACTTTTTTAAAACCCTGTTAATTATGACCTATACTGCCAAAAACAAAAAGACAACACAAATATTCGTGATGCAAACGACTGATTAAGACCCCATGGTTTGGTGCAATGGTAAAAAGATGGGGTATTGTATATCAGAAAAAGGGTATCATATCGTTTATTGTTGTTCCTTTTTGACCTTGTTCATTATGACCTATACTGTCAAAAACGAGAAGACAATAGAAATATTCTTGATCCAAGAAAAGACTGATATTCAAGGGGCCATGGTAAATTCTTGTGTTGACAAGAGAACAGAAATTCAAAACCCTGGATAGCCAGGACCAACATTAGGTAATGGCCCTTGTTTTGAAATTCAAAACCCTGGATTAGCACATTGATGTTCTTGTACACCCAATGATTGAAAGGTAACCAAATGTATCAGTAAAAAAACGTCATAACTTTTTCTCTTGTTACATGTTTTTATATTGTGCAGCTTCGATTTCTAAAGCAGCTATCTTAGGGATTGCCTTGGGTGCGCTTGTGATCCTTCTTTTGATATTGGTGGCCGCATGTCGGCCACACCATCCAGCACCATTTCCAGAAGGATCTCCAAGTAAACCAGGTGCGTTCCCGTTTGTACTCATGTTGGCAACTGGTATTGGAAATGGAAATTTATTTCTTTTACACCAGTGTTGAAAGACAGCCTTAACGTATTGTGTACCCTAACATTGATTTCCTTTTCATTGGCATCTGTCTGAAAATACAGTTAACTATACGTCACCCAAACTGGTTATTCTTCATATGAACATGGCTCTACACGTGTACGAGGATATAATGAGGATGACCGAGAATTTGAGTGAGAAGTATATAATTGGTTATGGTGCATCAAGCACAGTGTACAAATGTGTGCTGAAGAATTGCAGACCAGTGGCCATCAAGAGATTGTACTCTCATCATCCACAGAGCCTTAAGGAGTTTGAGACAGAGCTTGAGACAATTGGGAGCATCAAGCACCGAAATTTGGTCAGCCTCCAAGGTTATTCCTTGTCTCCCTGTGGGAACCTTCTGTTCTATGACTACATGGAGAATGGCAGTCTCTGGGATCTGCTACACGGTAATTTTTATTTGCCCATCTTGTATGATTTGATTGTGTAGGTAAATCATCTATGCGTTCTTTGATTATTGGAATTGCGTGGTCAAATACTATTACATAGCTGTTGATTCTTTGCCAACCTTGACAGTTAGTATAAAAGCTGGCTTTGCCTTAATCTGCTTTGATTTTTGTTTTGGATGACTGGCAGTTATACTGTAGACTTTGTTTATTTATTGAATTCTTGACTTGGGGTGATGACATTATGATGTTAAGAGACCAGTGAAACTAAATGCTGCAGTTGTCCTAAATCAATAATGGGCTAGCCATACATTTACCCTGATATGATTCCTAATACAGTAGTTTCTTTCTTACACCGTGTTTTACAGGTCCTACAAAGAAAAAGAAGCTCGACTGGGATACTCGCCTTCGAATAGCACTAGGAGCAGCTCAAGGATTGGCATATCTCCATCATGATTGCAGCCCACGAATAATCCACCGGGATGTTAAGTCATCCAACATTCTCTTGGATAAGGATTTTGAGGCCCATCTTACAGACTTCGGTATAGCCAAGAGTTTATGTATATCCAAGTCTCATACCTCAACCTACATTATGGGCACTATTGGCTACATTGATCCTGAGTATGCCCGCACCTCTCGCCTCACTGAGAAGTCCGATGTTTACAGCTACGGGATTGTACTGCTTGAGTTGCTGACTGGTAGGAAAGCAGTGGACAACGATTCAAATCTCCATCAGCTGGTTAGACCGACTTCTCAGTTATCTCTTCTTATTTTGGGGAGCTTCAGAGTGTGACATGAGAAAGATCTTGTCATGCTTTGGATATTTGAAAATGCCAAAACTCACTCGTAGACGTCACCAGATCAACTTTGGACTATGTAACGCTTTCTTTGAGCTCATTTCTGCCAAGTTGGTGGTCTAGGATTAAAATATTGATATGCACCACATGGTATTAGTGGGTCCCAAAGTTTTATAGTTTTTAAAAGCATTTCAACGTATCCAATGTTTTACCCATATCAATTTTTAGACTTTTTAGGCTTCAAGATGGATGAGTTTACAGAATTAGCCCATCCCATAGCTTCCTCCCCACAAACTATTGATCTGGTTGTTGGTCTGCCATTAACCGTTTTTTGTTGTCCTGTTCATCTACAGATCATGTCCAAGACTGCGAACAATGCTGTTATGGAGACTGTTGATCCGGAGATCACTGCCACATGTACAGATCTCGGAGCAGTAAAGAAGGTATTTCAGCTTGCTCTCCTCTGCACCAAGAAACAGCCCTCCGATCGACCAACAATGCATGAGGTAACGCGCGTCCTTGGTTGCCTCATACCTTCTGAAACTAAACAGTTGGCTCAACCTCCATCAGCACCCCCGCCGGCAGCCAAGGTGCCTAGCTACATGGACGAGTACGCCAATCTCAAAAACCCACACATGATAAACTGTGCATCCCTCAGCACCTCTGACGCACAACTATTCCTGAAATTCGGAGAGGTAATATCGCAGACTACCGAGTGACAAAAAAAAATGTAAAGCTCTCTATACGGAATGCGTATGAAGATCTATCACTCCATCATTCATATGCATATAATTGGTAAGAAAAGATTGATGATTCCACTTGTAGTTTTCTAGAGTAAGGTGTACAGTGTTTGCATTGTGGCAACTAGATTTTGGTATTTTCTTACCTTTCTGTCAGGCCGTAGTTGTGATACACAGGCTTTGGTTTCTGATGTCTGAACCGGTGGGGTCCGGTTAACCCAGTTGAGCATTGCTCCAGTCTGCAAATTTTCTTTTTTCCTTTTTACAGTACCATGCCTTGTCTCCAGATAATAATGGAGCTGGGTCTGCCTGCAAACCCGTCCAGGCTCCAGCCTCCAGCTGGTGTAGTATCTATCTATCTAGTGGCTCCACAGGGCATTCTCCTTGAAAGTTGAAAGTAAAACCGACGGAAACTGAGCCTTACGGACCCCACCGAAAGCATTTGCCTCAGGCATCCTCCGGAATTCGGACCTACTCGCTGTGTTTTGGTACAAAAAAGGTCAGATGGCTTGGCAGCTGGGATGGTCGGTTCTGCCTTTTAGGACACTACGTCCTGACCAGATATCTGAAATGAGACGGTGGTCGATAATGGTGTGAGTGATAAAAAAAATAATTGATACTGCTACCCTTTTGTTTTTCTTGTTACTGCCAGTTGTTGATTCGCATGATATACATCCAAATTACCGAAAAATCATGACGGAAATTGAATGCACCATCCCTCCTACCAGGGGGTTAAGTTGTCAATTTACCTCCTGCACTGCACAAATTACGAGATTTACCCGCTTCACCTGCCAGCTATAATAACATGCATAGAGAGATCAGACATCTGTGATGTCTTATTACTTGTGTCTTTCTGATGGCGTTGCCGTGCACCAGGCTACCAGCCCTTCCAGGCCAGGCGTCAGCCACGGTAAGCTACCAGGCATTGAAATGCAGAAGAGGGTGGTCTCTACTAAACGGTGACAGCTGTTTCGTTACAAATGTATGAAGATCGTATGGCATGTATAGGATCATATATTACAAATTTTCAAGTCCAATCAAGAATTGAACTCAACCAACGGAAAATAAAAGCTGAACTAGACCGAAATCAAGAAATCCAAAATTCTAAGAACATTAGACATGCATTAATCGAGTAAATAGATTGCAGTGAAGTTGCCAGTTGGCCGAATTATAAAGTCTGCAACACAGAATTTGATCGTCTTTGGGGGCCTCATTTGAACGAGGGATTCGGCCTTGAGCCCACTGTCCTATCCTCTCTTTAAGAAATGGGGATGGGAGCTTAGGTCCTTTTTGCAGCGTATTTCTGTCTTATAAAAGCAGGTTTAATTAGTACCATGTAATTTGGGATAGTGATAGATAGATACCCTGAATATTTAAAAATAAACAGTTAGGTCTATTCATTAGAATTTTGTCAGTTAAATATTACATAATATCAAAAATGTCTTTTTCGTGTATTTCTGAGATTATTCTCACATGAACAATAAATAATATATTGAAAATTTCGGACGATGGCATTCTCTAGTGATGATTTTATTTCATATAATGATTTCAAAAATATATGAAAATGGTATTTTTTACATTATGTAATGTTTAACTGATGGACCCATGTGTTTATTTTTTGCGTTTTAAAGATGATCAAGTGTTGTAATTAAAAGTTCATAATACCTATTTGTCACTATTACCCCAAAATACAGGGTACCTATATGTAATTTATCCTAAAAAATCAGTGATTAGATTTAAAGATTAACACTTGGATAATTACCCTCCACATTATATAATACTTTTGAAAATTTTTGATCTAGACCTCGATATGAAGCCAATGAAAAGTATGGCATCATATTTTTAAGACTGTGTCAATAATTTTCGAATTTGAAGGAAAAAAATTTCTAACATAACTTACAGTACTCCTAAAACAGTAGAACGCACAAACTTTATCTTTCTCAAAAAAACAAAAGAAAAAAAAAACTTAATATTATCAATAAAGTCGGTCCATATTATATGCCAGCTTAAATGTAAGAAGTAAGAAGATTCTAAAAGAAAGAAATCAAGAAATTGGACAAAATCCAAACCCGATGAGATCCTATTCCAACAGAAACCATCGGGTTAGATTAGGGATTCAACAGTCAAGCTGGCTTACGGTTGACCTCAAATATGCCTTGCATATCCGTCGAGTGTCTCCAATATTTTCGGCGATCTGTATAAGAGGGTTATCTTAGTTGGGCTGATTTTTCGGCAAACTCCTGATCCCTTGAAAACTTTGGGCTGGTTTTCCGGCGAACTCCTGATATGAGAAGAGGGGAGGTGGAGAGGGACAATGAAGAGGAGAAGGGGGCGGAGGAAGAAATCACCGCTGATGTTGGAAGTTGCAGCGGTGGCGGTGATTTTGGTAGATCCAAAAACCGAACTGAAGGGAGCAGAAACACAGTTGCAGCAGTGGCAGATCTTTTGTTGTCGGAAATGCTGAAGAAATCATGGATGAAGCCATGAGTCCAAACTTCTTTGCAACTCTCTCTCTCTCTCTCTCTCTCTCTCTCTCTCTCCGTTCGTTCTCTTTCTCCCTCTCGCCCCTTTTCATCACCACTGCTACAGAAAGTTGCAACAGTGGCGGACCTCTCCAATGGCGTCTCTCTCTCCCCTCCACCCGTTACTTCCTTCGTTGACAAGACTTCTCCTCTCCTCCTCTCCTCCCTCAGCGGTCAGACAACTTAACAAATGAGAATATCACCCGTCTGTAGATCTAGGACTTGTGACTAGGTTTCATGTTCCAGTAGACCTGGGACTGGCAAGTGAGAGACATGTCGTCCTCAGCCTCCTTGGCAAATTTGAAGAAGGAGAACCGGAAGAAAGAGAATAACGGAGGGAAGAGAGAGGTTGGAAGAGGTAGAGGTTGCCGGTGAAGAGAAAATGGATGAGGGTAATATTGGGTTTTAAAAAAAATTAAACGTCACATGTACGGATTTTAACGGAAAATTAACGGATACTCTAACAAAATAGGGATAAAGCTAGTCAATTGTTAGAAAATTTAGGGATATTATATAAGTTAAAAAGTAAAGATACTGTTTGTCAAATAACTAAACATTAGGGGTGGTTTAAGAAAATTGCCCTTTTTGTTTTATGATCCATCGTGGTCTCATGGTAGAATTTGCATTGGCACCCTTGTCCCATATTGGTTTCCACTAGACCTGTTCATGGGCCGGGTTGGGCTAGGTTTTGACTTTTTATTAACAGAAAAATGTTAGGCTCGAGCACGAGCCCGATCCAACCAACGGTCCTACAACTTGGGCCCGAGCCCGGCCCTTATAAAAAGTTCAAAGCCCAAGCTCGAGCCGAAGCCCGATCTAATAAAAGAAATTCAAAATTTTCTGTATTCAAATAGACATTATCTATTTTAATTCAGATGTTTTTTTCTCCTATTTAAATGAACAATAGACCTATAAGTGAATCGACAACCTTCTCAAGTCAAAAAATTTATTCAAATGGACATCACATAGGGTTTTTACTTAGGTTTAACTATAGGTCAGGCTAGGTTGGGCTCGGGCCAAGTTATTTTGGCAAAGCCCGAGCCCGACTCGAATTTTATGCAGGCTGGGCTTTTTGGCCCGAGGTTAAACCCACAGGCCAAAAAGCCTATTCAAGTCCATCCGGGGGTCAGGCCAGGCTGGGCCGGCCCGTCGGGCCACTCGACCCAGGAACATGTCTAGTTTCCACCCATGTGTGGGGTGCCAATCTGAACTCCTGAAGGTGAGATTTGAATGATGTTGGAAGGATATCCCTATTTGTCTCATGGTAAAATTCCATATTGATACTCTTTACTTTAAGGATAGTGTCAAGTTAAAACCTAAATTTCAAGTCGTGTCATTGTAGTATTTAAGCTTACAAAAACTGTCAATTTAATCTTTACTGTATCAATCTTTCAAATACCAAAACTACTCTTCAAAAGAAGCATTATTCATTATCTTGTACTTTGAGACTGAACCGTTGCTGCCACGATGATGGCCATTATACTGTCCCAGCACGGATCCAAACCAGTGATGATAGTTTAACAAAAGTGTTGGAAATACGATGGAAAACCAGAAAAGAAAAAATCAGGATATGAACCGATGAGGCTTCGAGACATATCAGGCTGTCTAAAGAAGATGACAGCATGGTAGAAGAAATCACACTTTTGTCACATAAGAGGAAAGTAGGCAATTGGTTAAGAAAGTTTAATTCCAGTTTCTTTAAATCAAGGTAGAAGAAATCAATCAGCCCCAATCCCAATGTCTCTGCATTTTGCACAAAATTTCCCAAATCACAGGCTCGAGTAGCTCGTGAAGATTGGGAGCCAAGCTCGAGCCTGTAAGAGTATGGGTGATAGATTGGGAGCGGGATCTCTCACACTCAATGAACACTTAAGAAAGATAAATGAAGTATCTATCAACATATTTATCTATCTATATATCTATCTATCAATCTATTTATCTCTCTCTCTCTCTCTCTCTCTCTCTCTCTCTTATATATATATATATATATATATATATATTAAGGCAAGGCAATACTTTTTTTGAATTTTTTTTTATTCCTATGTCACTTTTTAAACAATCAATGAAATGCACTTTCCCAAGAACTTAAATAATCCCTTCTCCTAAAATTTCTCCTAAACTAACTCCCCCACTATCTCTCATTTTTCCCAAAATTGTCACTAATTCGTATTTATCTTCTAAATTATCTCGAATTCCTATCTATCTACAAAATTATCTCTAATTTAATGGAGATTTCTCTCATAAATGATCTCTAATTACTTTTATTCTCTTCCCTACTTTGTATCTATATCTATCTAAAAAAAGTTTGAATTAAAAATTTAAGAATTATTTAAATATTCTAACAAAATTGTATAATAACTTTAAAATATTTATAAAAAACACAAAAAATAATTTTATATATTTTACAAAAGTATATCACATAATTATGTACAAACTATTTAAAGCATTTTTTCCATATTATAAATTTAAATATTTTTCAAATATTTAATAATATGTAATTGCTTTAAATAACTAAAATTCAAGTAACAAAAAAATTTAAATATTTATCATAACTAGATTTTAAATAGTTAAAATAACAAAATTATGTAATAAATTAAAAATTCTAAAAAGTAGAAAAATAATTATAACATAATATTGAAATTTATAATAATTTAATATTTTTACATAATACTATAAATAACTAATTTCACCTATATCAAGTAACAATTCGATAAAATAACTTCAAAAAATTAATATTTTCTAATAATAATTTAAATTCTTAATTTGCATTTATTTTATAATTATAGATACTAAAATTATTATTTATTGTGTTTTAGTAATTATTATTTTTTTCTGATAAGTGTTTTTTCAATGATTATGTGTAAATTTATTTTGTTTTATTATTTAACATAAAACTTTCAATACTTATTGGAGATTAAACTACTATTATTGAAATTTTAAATTTAATTTGTTGTACTTATTCTATTTTTATTATAACTTATTGATTAATGTTTATTAGAAATTGAACTATTAGTTGAGATTATAATATTTATTAACTAAGTTAATATATTTTTAGCAGTTATTGTATTTTTGTAATTATTATATTTTTTCATTATCAATTTATTTTCAATAATTATTGGTGATTAAACTATTGTTATTTATGAGAGATGAGACTATTAATTTAACTGAAATTATGAGTGGTCATAAGTTAGTTCAGTTCGGTCATAGGCTATTTGGCCAACTAAATTGACCTGGTCGAATTAGGAAATTTTGGAACCAAAGCCGACCTAAAGGACTAGAAACCGACCAACTCGGGTCGAGTTGATCGGGTTGGTCGGTTTAATCAGTTTGATGAATAAACCTAATTGAAATTAATTATTATTATTCTTGCATTATAAAATAATTATTAAAAGTAGTATATATAAAATATGAATAATTATTAATTATTTAAAATTTTGAAAATATAAAATAATTATATATTCTTATGTGTTTCTATTAGAGTCATTTACTATAACACACCTTATAGTTTTCATTTTACTAAAACATCCCATATATTTTACAACCTATTTACTTAGTCAACCTTTCATAAAGGAGTGTTTGTTTTGCCATTAGGCCCATGATTTTTTATTTCAAAAATACTCTTAACACTTTTTTTGTACATAATACAAAAATGACCAAATATAGCTAATAGAGTTGTCTTATTACGGGCAAATATAATATTTTTATTTTTATTTTCTGTTGATTAAATTTATTCAAATGAGCATTAGGGTCAACACTGTGGTTTTCCACTATCACCTAATGGGAGATTTATTAAGTATGTGTTTGGTTCTATTTATATTTATTGAATAAATGTTTGTACTTTATTTATTGGTAAAATCGAAAAATACAATAATTGTAGCCGTTTATGACAATTAGGCGCCACTTTCTACAAACAACTGTCATCGATAAACGTTTAATGAATAAACGTAAAAAAAAAAACAAAACGCCCTGTAAATTAATTGCAAATTATAAATAGTGTTTTAATAAAATGTTAAATATAGAGTAGATTTTAAGGAATATTTTAATAAATAACCATTTTTATTATTTAACTTTCTTTAATAAATTCAGTGCAACGCACGAGTTTCCACTAATTTTAAGTAACAGTTAGAAAATAATTTTTTAATTACTCATTGATCCGAATCGGGTAGATTCGCACTAAAAAAGAACGGAACCCGATGTATCCAGATTTCTCAAAAGAAGTTGTTAGTTGTTGCATATTTTGTGTTTGTGCGCACAGCGCATATATTAAATTTGTCACGTGATAGAAAATACGTGGAATGCTCGTTATAATTGAACTGTAAAAACCCTCCAGCTCCGAGGTGTAGAGGAAAATCGAATCGTATAGTATAGGGAAAAGAAAAGCAGAATTAGTTACCTATCACGCCAGAATACGTGAAACTCACGCGAGTTACCGACCACTCACCTCCATGAGACAGTCAGAAGTTTATAAAATATAAATTAAAATTAAATGAGCACGTTGAGGTTTAGTTACCAAAAACTAACTGAAAAGACAAAGAAGTCACAGTTGTAGTGTTGTGAAGTAATCAAAACATGGGGGGTTTTGTGACTTTTCATATTCATACTTTGTACCCCGACCCCAAATCACTCCTCCCTTCACAGCGGCACTCCGCCGTCCCCCGCCCCCTCCCCGAAAATAAAACGCTCAAATTTCAAAAAACTGGCTTTCGTACTATTTCATAACCCGTAGCCGTAGGGTTACCCACGGCCCACGCCATGTCTTCTAATTCTACGGTACCTACTAATTCTAATAGAGAATCCAAAAAAAGATTGAAAGATTTCTGCTGTTGCAAGGGAAACGGAGAGACAGGATGGATGGAGAGCGTCAAACCATGAGATTTTACTCCGATTCGTTCACAGGTACCGTCGCCGTTTCTAATAACGTCGGCGGTGATCGAAAAGCTGACGTATCAGGCTGGTGGGAAGGGCTGAGCCCGGAGTTGCTGGCCTTGATATTTGTTCGGATCCCGGCAGACCAATTAGTTCGAGCGATTCCTCTCGTCTGCAAATCCTGGCGGGAAGTCGTTGCCGGACCCTACTGCTGGACTGACATTGACGTCGAGCAATGGTGCCGCCGATGTAACCGCTCCGATCTCATCGATTCTGCTGTTCGCAGGCTTGTCCGTCGCAGCAAGGGGACCCTTCGTCGACTCTCCGCTTACAAGCTTGGCGACTCCGGATTCTCCTTTGTAGCCAACTGGTAATGAACTCCTTTTTTCCCCTCTGTTTCATCTCTTGTTCCTTCAGTTATATCGAGTTTTCGTTTTTTATCGGAGGGAATGCGCAATCAAATCTGATTTTGAACCGACGAGTCTTTTACCAAATAAAATAAGTCGCTCTAGATGATAGATTCAAGGGAAAACGGAAAACAGAGCAAATGAATTGTTTCCAGAAACGCTTTGCTCTTTAAGTGACCAGCGAAAGTAATCATGGTATATCAAATTCAGTCGTAAACCCTATCCTCTTCTCATTGTTGTAGTGGCAGATGCCTTAAGGTGCTTAAGATTCCCATGAGCGATGTGACAGACAAAATGGTGGAGAAGCACGCGGAATCTCTGGCAATGGTGACGGTCTTGGACATTAGTTACTGTTTGAAAATCAGTTCCAAAGGGCTTGAAGCTCTGGGGAAGCATTGCAAGGCCTTGACTCATTTGAAGCGGAATATGCCCCCGCCGGAGTGGGAGCAGCTAGCCGTAGAGGTAGATGCTGCCAAGATGGACGATGGGGAGGCGATGATCATAGCTGATACAATGCCGAAACTTCGCCATCTTGAACTTGGGTTTGGACGTTTCAGTGATCGTGGTCTCGATGCCATCTTTACCAAGTGTAGGGCCCTTACTCACCTTGATATTCAAGGGTGTTGGAGTGTGAAGTTAGAGGGAGATCTTGAGGATAAGTGTAACCAGCTTGTGGTCTTTAAGGGCCCTTGGGATGATGATTATGATGATGCACGTTCTTCAGAAAATGAGGGTGATTGTGCGGATGAAGTTGCAGAATCCTCTTCCTCAGACTCTGACTATCTAGCAACTTGATTTTAGCCTAGCTTATCATATCATACATTCACTTTTTTTGGTGGAATTTTCGGTAATTGTCGATACATCTCTGATCTGATTGGTGTAGGTTTCTGAAGTGTTTTGTTCCTCTCCTAGTAGGATACATGAAGGGAACTTCGTACTTGTTAATATGGGAGAATTAAACGGTTCTGTACATTCCCTTTCATACTGCTGTTGACATTGGGAAATCACTGAACTTAAATTCATTTGTTGAAAAATTATGCTGTTGTGGTTCTTTATCCTCTAAATTATTTGATGTAATTCTTTTGATTCATGTACTGCTTTTCGAAAAACAAAGTGTAGGAAGAATACAACCTAGATAATCTTAGTTGAATTAGATTTTGGGAATATTGAAGTGAAGCGTATAGGTGTTTAATAAAGAAGATAATAGATAATTAGTCAACCCTTTTTTGTAGTTTGATTTTGGTGTTATCCTTCATGTTTGTCTCTAAAGCATCTTGGACATTCATGTTTTGGGCATGTTAATATGTCACGGTGACATTGTCTGAGCCAGAGTGGAAATAGCATTTCCATTTATCATTTTTCTGTCACATTGGTGTTCCTTTTGGCTTGTGACAGATTTCCAGGTTGGGATTGCAATGTTTGATCTAGGAAGGTGAATATTGCAGTCTATAAAAGACATGGAAATATTGCAGCTGTGGTAGGAATTAGGATCCTGATCTTAGCATAATGTATGGTTAGAATGGGAGCAAAGTATACCAGTTCCTGATATGTTGCTACATATTTTCTTCACGTGCATGTTGCAGTAAGTTGCATACTGTAGGAATTGGTTTATTGAGGAGCCACTATTATGGAAGGTCCAATTTCTGATGATTCCATATCTTTATTAGAAATGCTAAGTTCATAGCAGTAGGTATTGGTTTGTGCTTGGTAGAAGCAGTTGCAAGTTTTAGCTTCTATTCTACAGTTTGCAGGTAAAACAGAGTTCTCTTGGGGATTTGATAGGGGAAGGGGAATCCTTTAGAGCTTGAGATCGTATCACTCCTACAGTTCTTACTAGGTACGTAGCTTGGGTTGTCTTTTTGTTTAGACCAGTTGCTGGTGAAAAGTTGTTATGTTAGGTACGTAGCTTGGGTGAGTTGCATTGATCGCCTATGGTTTCTTAGGCATTCATTAGATAGGCTAGATATTGGGTTTCTGGAACGATCATGTCTACCTGCCGAATCTCGATTCTATTAAATGACTCGATGTTACTGTGACCAAAAAACAGACTTGTTAGTTGTGTTTATATTAAAATAAAAAATTAAAGTAAAAAAATCCATAAGTTTGCATATTTTATGGAACTTGGTAATACTTTCATGCGCTATGTATTTGGTGAATATTATTATTTCGTTTGCTAATTTGATGATCGTTGAGCGAGTGCTGCGATGACTTACTACGAGTCCGCGAATGCAGTTAATGCTTCGATTTCATTCAAATTGGTCTGATTTAGGTTTATCCCATGGCACAGTGGAGGGTGAGGAAGTGGTGCTTCTGTCATGGTATAAACCCAAGCTTCTTTGAACGGTTTTTTTGGTGATACACATGAATTCCCCGATTGTTTGAAGAACGCAGCACAGCACTTGGCCCCTAATTTGGTGGTAAGGTAACATAACAACTAAGCTACGATAGCGGGCGAGTATTAAAAATCGAAAAACCAAATCAAATCGATGAAACTGAATATAAAATTTCAGTAAACTGATGGTTATATTATCTATATTTTATAAATATATATGTATTATATATTATATTATATATATGTATATATTATGAAAATAATAAATCCAAAAAATTGATAAACCAAATCGATCGATTTCAGTTTGATTTTCGAAATATCGGTACCACCGATTCGACTTGAAAAAAAAAAGGCAGGACCGCTAGCCACCCTTCTGTTGGCAAGCCTCTTAACATTGTGGGATTCAATCGAATTTAGTGGCTTTAAAAGTGGCACGCATGCAAGAGAGATTGTCATGTGTGGCCACAGTTCCCCAGTGTACATTCTCCACATTCTAGCATTTGGGTACGTGATTTTCGCATAATTAAAATGACCTGAAAAATGCTGGTTCATGGAACTTTGTAACATGAGTGTAACAACAAAACTCCTTTGTTGGTGTGCGTTACCCTCTGTGACACCGGGTCCCACTTAAGTGACTTGAGGTCTCTCACTCGTAATACTTTTTTATTTTTCTCATGAAATTTTCAACACGTCTCCTCTCTCGCAGGTGGTTAATTAGTGAAAAGGAAGCTGGATCACCTGCCCACAAAACACGTTTCAACCATCTAACATGATCTCACCCGACATATCTCATATATAGCGAATACCCCATTTTTATGGTGACTTGCAGTCTCGCGGGTGACTGGATCTGCCCCTCACACCTGTCACCTTAGAGGCAAGGTGCCTCACACGCACATCCTACCATTTATTGAGAATATCTGTCATACTTATTAATTATTATTTATAGGAGATGTTCTGATGGATGTGCCTGCGAGCCCATTTGTGAGGAGCAGATCCTGCTTCGTCTTGTGGTGTGAGATCATGGTCTCATGACGGATTCCACTTTTATGACGAATATAGTCTCATGTTGGAACAACGAACAAAAATTCATCACTGAAATCATCCTTTTATCGAGCCCGCATCTCTTAAATGCAAAATTATATGAGACCGGAATGCTCCTCACATAGGGCGTCTCAAACGCACGTCCTACCATACATTTACTTATAAATAATTATTCATGGGAGATTGTTCCAAACACGGTGGATGTACATGTGAGGCGCCCAAATGTGAGTACATGCTGTTCGAAATTATACTTGCGCGACATAGAGATCCATACGTGTAAATTCATGGATTTTCATGGCCTATATATCCCATGTTCCCAGGCAATAGTATAACTTGGCTTGGATCGGGTTGCCCAGACCCGACCGTAGAAAAAAAAAGGTTGGAATGAAGACTTGGACAACCTAATTCAAGTATTCAACCCGAACTTCACATATTGGACCGGGTAATGTAACAGCAAAAAAAAAAAAAAAATTCAATGTGTATTAAACGCAATACAGATCATCAACAGGTACCAGAAAACTATATATAATCCTATTCCTAGCCGGTCAACCACATACACCAATGCTTTTTTCTTCTTCATAGCTCATACCACTCCAAACTCCAAACTCCAAAAGTTAATACAACAATAACTTCATGTTCAAAATTTAAAGCAAGTGGAATTCCATTACCCCAAGCTTTCCACCGGAAGTAAGCTCAAAAGCACAGACGTCGCCTTTCTTCAAGCCGTTAGTAGCTGAAAAGCGAACCCAACCGGCTCCAAAGTAAGCCCGGCCATTACTCTTTCGATTCACTTTCACCGGCCATGACCTCCCGCTTTCATCTTTGATTGTCACCTGGCTACAATTTCTTAAAGCTTTCGATCTAGCAAAAGCCAACGGAATGGCCTGCATCCAACCAATTCTAATTAAAAAACCCACAAGGGCAGTAAGCCTAATCCAAACCTTTTCTCGCCAAAAGTATAATGTGACCATGTTCGTGAGTATGCCCCACAACAATGAATAACCCCATTCATTATAGTGGTTGATTCTTTTGGCCTATGGGCCTCTCCATCTGGTGAAACTATCAATTTTCTTACTTTATCTTTCTTTGGAGTGGAATGCTGGTCAAAGTGTTTCTTAAAATGGAGCTCTCTTCTGTCAAACATAGGTTTTGAAATCCTGAACTAGAAAGTGAATACGTGATCAATAGAAAGAGCCAGATAGCTAATGGTTAGCCAATTCCCTTAGGCCTATTCATACCCTCCGCCATTAAGTTATCCATGGAGAGAGAGAGAGAGAGAGAGAGAGAGAGAGAGAGAGAGAGAGAGAACATGCCATCTGCTTCTTAAGAGAATATGGTGTGACTTTAGCCACAAAAAAGGGATGCTTTGTCGCGGAATAGGCAATTTTCTTCTGTGCTTTGGAGGAAATAGGAATTATCGTAGCCTTCTGTTTACCTGTTGAAAATGTATCGCCAATTAGAATCACCAATGGTGTTTGATGCAAAAATAAAAAACTTATTGCAAACCTAAAACATACACAATTAATTAACTAGTTGGGAATCTTGGGAGCCATTTTGGGCATCCCTCAATCCAAAGAGAGCCTGACTTAAGAACAAGACGGGGCACAAGAGATCAGTGGTGGCGCAAAAGGTCGAGGTTCTTTAATTGACGTGCAAATACATGTCAAAGGCTCTATACATATAGCTCGCAAACTTACTTTGGATATCCTTGGCAGCTTCCTCTTTCATTCTTGTTTCTTCCATCTCCTCATCAGTTTGATCTTCCTGTTTAACATGTGACAGTAGTGGGTACTCCCTCTCACACATACTAGTGTCGAACACCAAAACATCAAAGACCAACCCTCCACCATGCCTGAACACCAAGAAATCTCCTACGCGCAGATCATGGTGCCGGGCGAAATCCTCCCAACCTTGTTGAAAGCGCAGCCCATTGAGCTTAACACGCCAAGTTTCCCCAAGGCGGCTCCTCAACACCGCTTCGCCTTTTCCACACTTGTCCGCAGTTAAGTACCTGAGGAAAGCTGCCGGCATCGACTGCATGTAAACAACGTAACACTCTCATTTCAACACGGCGCTATAACTCCTATAATTCAACTACTTAAAAGACTGATAAAAGACATCCAGTCTTAGTGTCTTGACTTAATTACACATGTCTATGTATGCATGCTTATGTTAAGTGTAATCTGTGAATTCGATTTAGACGGTGGATGATAACAGGAAGAACATAGCGAGCTTGTGCTTGTGGGTATATATGCAACTATGCATATGTTAACATTGGCTGGAAGTTGACACTTACTAGACACTTAACAACTTAAATCGAGAGAGAGAGAGGGAGAGGGACTCACGATTTCTTGAGAGTGAGACAAACGGTGAATGAACTGGAAGAAATGAGGAATCCTTGGTCGAATTCGTGCTGCAGCCATACTTCTTTTTCCTATAGATAGGAATTCACCGGTTAAAACTGATTCTGGAGGAGCAATCTCTCTCTCTCTGACCGTGTCTATCAAATCGAACTACCCAGTCGTACAAACGTGAAACGGCAGTTTCTCTCCGAGTCTCGACTCTCGAGCAACGTTAGCCGTGGAGAGTGATACGGATATGGTTAGGCTCACTGTGTTTCTTAATTTAACTGAAGAAGTTATTGGACTGTACACCGAAGAAGTGATGCTTCAGCGGCAGCGGTCAGACGGAGTAAATGCGGTGACCTCTATCAATGTACAATTGTACATCGGTCATTGAAAACTCTGGATTTTTTTTTTGAATTATCCACATAATTAAATGCAACGTAACTTTAACCATTCGTAAAACGTAAGTCAATGGTGAGATTCAAATCTCAACCACACCTCTACGAATTAACAACCTAACAGGATAATTTATCAAACCACCCAAGATCATTTGCAATATGCAAGCACAAGAGTATAATTCTTCCGTCTTGTCATTCAACACTCCAATCTTTCATATTTCATTCACGTTTTATTTGCGTTTTGGGTAGGGAACGGGATCTGCTCCTCACACGGGGGCGCCTCACATGCACATCACCGTGCATGGGAAACATCTCCTTAATAATAATTCTTAAGCATGGGAGATTTTTCCAATGCATGTTACAATGTGCGTGTGAGGCGTTCTGTGTGAGGAACAGATCCGGTCTCGTTGAGTTGCAGTTTAGAAGAAACGGTGCAACACATGAGGTATAACGCTGCAACTGACCGTTTTTACTTTTGATTTACACCCGGCAACTTCAAACATTTTGTAAAGGAGTAGAATGTCGGTTGTCAATAGTGTACGTTGAGAAAGTTGGGGTATTTGAGGTGAGCTGCTCCTCACAAAGGGCGCCTCACATACACATCAGGAAACATTTTCCGTACTTGTAGGGTGAATGTGCATGTGAGGCATCCAAGTGTCAGGAGCAGATTCCGTCTCATATGAGGTGGGATGTGCTCTTAACACAAGGCACCTCACAACAACTTTACAAGCACATTTCACCGTGCATTGCAGACATTTCCATGAATAATCATATAACTACAAAAGATGTTCCCAATGTAAAATGATATGTGCCTATGACATCATTGTGAGAACCAGATTTGGTCTTGGAGTATCTATATGAGATACCTGTAAAAAAGTGATAAGCTTCAATTGAGAGCTTAGGACCCTCCAACCAAAGTAGGGAAGAGAAAAGAGAGGAGAAGAGTTCTATGGAGTGTGGGCCGGGGAGTTGCTACTGGATTGCAGAGTAAAAGTATGGTTCAAAGGATTGATACCCCTTTGTGTATCGGCAGAAGCGTATCATTACTTAAATACACACAGAAATGATTTTTTTTTTTTTTTATTTTTAGGGAGTTAAAAAAGAGAAGGTCCCGAAATACCTGTAAACAAGTGTATCAAGACCCAAAATATACGATACGATAATGCCCGATACTCTTTTTTTGAACCTTGAGTAAAAGGAGTTGGGAACGATGAAGCCCGCTAAAAGGGGGGAGGGGGGAAGCTTGATCCAAAGCAAGGATAAAAATATCACTATAACATGGAGTTTGGATTCAGTGTATCCTTAGGTTTACGGGCGTATGAACCCTCCAATAGGAGGCATTGACTCCTTTGAACTAACGTCAACAAAACAGGCGTGCGTTTGCCATTAACTAATGTTCGTCCGTTTTAACCAGACACTAAAAGACAAAAAATTGAAAAATCTCGTTTTGAATGATTTGCCTCCCGTTCTCCTATATCCGAGCCTAACCTTGGCCAATGAGAAAACCACCGAAGATTTTCCTGCGCAAACGACAGAAAATGGCGAGGAATCAATTGGCAGCCAAAATAAAAAAAAAAAATCAACCTTAACAGAACAATCTCCTTTTCCTTCTTCTCTCCTTCTCCTCCTCCTCCTTCTTCTTCTTCCACAAAATTCTTGAACATTAACATGAATGGCACAATCTCCTCAATAGGCTTATAAATTCCTCGCAACCTTTTTCACCAAACTCAGACTGAAATCAAGAACTCCAAATCGAGTTAACACAAGATTGTCAAGGCGTATCTGGGAGACAGTCAAGAACGTTGTCATCAGTGTGTCGGCTTATTTCAACGATTCACAGAGACATGCGACGAAGGATGCTGGAACCATTGCTATGCATAACGTGATGAGGATTATCAATGAGCCCACAACAGCTGCTATTGCTTATGATTTGGATAAGAAGGCTTCGAGGTCTAGTGAAAAGAACGTTCTCATCTTTGATTTGGGTGGTGGAACCTTCAATGTTTCGCTGCTAACCATCGAAGAAGGAATTTTCGATGTGAAGGCCACTGCCGGAAATACCCATATCGGGGGTGAGGACATCCACAACCGCCTTGTCAACCACTTCATTGTCGAGTTAAAGAGAAAGCACGAGAAAGACATCAGCAGCAATGCGAGGGCTTTGCGGCGGTTAAGGAAGGCCGTGAGAGGGCAAAGCGGACTTTGTCTTCCACCACACAAACGACCATTGAAATCGATTCTCTACGAAGGTATCAAGATTGATAAGACTCTGGTCAATGACATCGTCCTTGTTGGTGGGTCGACCAGGAATCCTAAGGTGCAACAGCTGTTGCAAGATTTCTTCAATGGCAAAGAATTCTGCAAGAGTATCAATCTAGATGAGGCTGCGACATATGGAGCTGCCATCCAAGTTGCAATTCTTAGTGGTTAAGGCGACCAAAAGGTCCAAGACCTACTGCTGCTCGATGTCGGTCCTCTCAGCCTCGGTATCGAGACTGTCGAAGGTGTGATCACCATTTTGATTCCCAGAAACAAACCATTCCAGCCAAGGAGCAGATATTCTCGACCTATGCCAACAACTAGCCCGAAGTCCTAATTCAGGTCTACAATGGTGAGTGCCTAATGACGAAGGACAACAACCTCCTCGACAAATTCGAGCTAAAAAGAATCCCCCGACTCCAAGTGGCATTCCACTGATTGAATTTCGAATGAAATTCTAAATTTTAAAACGAGATTTTTCATTTTTTTTTGTCTTTAGTGTCCGATTCAACCGGACAGATAGAAATTAATGGCAAACGCCCATTATATTGAAGTTAGTTCAAAAGAGTTCACATGCGCGCCTCCTATTAGAAGGTTCACGCGCCCCGTGAACCTAAGGGTCCACCCGGACTCTATAACATGGAGCATATTGTATTCATATCGATAATACCTAAATAGTAAATCTGCTTGCATAAATAAGCATATACATCTTTTAAAAAGTTCTATACCTTGGGAGATTGGATCCCATTCTAATAATCCTTATAAAACATTGGGTATCAAGCGTAACGACATTTGGAGGATTTTGAGTTGTATTGGGGAGAATGTGTTGTTGAGTTGCTCCTACTAAGCACTAGGGATTTTCTACCCACAAAAACTTCTCCCCCACATTCCTGCCCACAAGACCTATGGCTATGTTTAGTTTGAAGGAAAATGTAGGGAAAGTTAGGCAAACCTTTACAACTCTTGTATTGGTTTTCCTGTCATTCCCTTCCTTTTCCTACCTTTCCCTTCAAACCAAATATAGCCTATAGCACCATGTATTGGGAACATCTTTCCATGAATAACTAGGAGATGTTCCCAATATATGTCTGTAGTATTCTATTAGTAGGGATGTGGAAAGAGTTTGCGATTAAAAAATCTAAGTTCCCTGAGACCTAAGTGTTTATGGGCTCGGATCAGGCTTGACTTTTGCCAAATTTTGAATGGACTTGGCCTTATGTTCTAGCCCAACATAGTGTAAAGTTGGGACCGAAGCCCGCCCGTGAACAGGTCAATCAACCACCCTTCTATGAATGCATATCCCTCCAAGGTATCATAGAAACCATGCATGATTTGAGGAATTGGGATCTACTCCTCACACAACGCTCCTCACAGCCACATCTCGTCATGTATTGGGAATATCTCTCATGAATATAATAACATACAAGTACGGGAGATGTTCCTATTGTGTGGCCGGTATATGAGGTCAGTGTGAGGAGCGCTATGTGAGGAGTAGATCTGGACTCTGATTTGAGAATGCTCTTGTCACAAATATGCCTTGGATAATTGTGCCAGCTCAACATAGGTGGTTGCAAAAGTGACATGAAGAAACTTGACATGTCTTTCCCTAGCCCCTATGCATCATCCTACCACGTGTCATCCCCTTTTGCCTTTGCTTCACGCATTAGGGAGTCCAGATTTGCTCCTTACCGAGTGCTCCTCACATTGACTTCACATCATATTCTAGCCACACATTTGGAACATCTCTTCTTCTTATTTTTTTTTTATGGGAGATGTTCCTAATACACGGTAGGATGTGGCTGTGAGGTCGGTGTGAGGAGCATATCCCAATTCCTCATTAGTCATTATGGTGTTCATAAAGTTTTGCTTCACAAACATTTAAGAGTTAGGATGATTGCTTCATAGAGTTTGGATCTGCTCCTCACAGAGTGTGCCTCAGCCCATTTCAGCCATATGAAGATGCTCCATATGCAAGGTTGGGATCACCTACCAACAAAACAAGTTCCAACACCCTACCAACTTGATTTGATACTACACATCTCGATATAAAACTGAGCCCACCATAAGAGTGGGACCCGCCATATATGAGATGCGTGGTGCATATGTTGTTGGTAGGGTGTTGGAACGCATCTTGTTTTCAAGTATGGAGATGCTCCATATACAAAGTTGGGATCACCTGCCAATAAAACAAGTCCCAACACCCTACCAACTTGATCTGATACTGCACATCTCAATATAAAACTAGGGCCCACCATAAAAGTGGGACCCGTCATATATGAGATGTGTGGTGCATATATTGTTGGTAGGGTCTTGGAATGCATCTTGTTTGCAGGTGATCCAGACTCCATATTGCACGACAGCACAGATAAACATGCTGTGAGGTCGGTATGAGACACACTCAGTGAGGAACAGATTCGAAATCTGCTTTACAAGTCTTTGACGACTCATGTCAACATTTTCCAAGACACTTTTATCAATCAACCAATGGTTATTAGGTATTTCATGCCATAATAGATCAAGGGTTAAAGTTAATTATCTCTTTTTTGCTGATGATATATTAATTTTTGAAGAGTGCATTTTTAAAAATATAAATACAAACGTGTATAATATAAATATAAGTTTAGTAATACAAATTACGAGGTTTTACACTACACATTTCTATTTGTACTCCTTCCAAACCGAGCCTTAAAAAAATTAAATGTACAATTGACCTACTATAAAAGATATATTTCACATTAGTTTTCTATCTTGTGTTCAACCAATTTGGTATGGCTCATGATTACAATTTCGCCCTACATACTATGGCTATACCGACATTGCTGAGTTTATTTCTTTATGGTGGCAATTGGATCAAGATAGTAGGTGTGAGGAAGACGGATGGTTGTTGAGAGCTGGTCTTATCATTCAACAGATTTGGTTTGCACAGAATGAATGCATATTCCAAGGATCTGTCTTTGACCTTATGCAGATAATCCTCAAAGTGCATGCACAGTTGCATCATCTCCTTACCTTAACGGCTTGACAAGCCGACATTACGGCTACTGATCTTCCTCATCAACAACTGTCAGTTTTTTTGGCAAGCACCTCCACAGGCAAGATTAAGGGTCCATTTGGTTCACAGTTGGAGTTAGAATTGGAATAGAACTTTGTTAAAACTGGAATTGGAATAGTCTATCTCCATAATCTGTTTGGCTGAGAAATGAGAATTGGAATCAGTTGGAATGTGATGTCATTCCCAATGAAGGGGGGAGGGAATGGCCATTCAATTAAGAATGGGAATAGAATTCCAATTCTTCCCAACCAAATAGTTGGAACTGAAATGGTTCATTCGGACTCCAATTTCACACCCCTATTCCCACAAACTAAATGGGCTCTAAAGTAAATGTTGATGTTGGACAAGGTCGTGCTCCCACTAATCTTGTAGATAGGGACAGATGAAGGAAGATTTGGCCCGACCTCACAGTTATGCGACACGTGGCAAAAGCAACACCTCAGCACAAAAGCAAGCCTAAGGCGTTTTCACCAAGGGGAGAAACCAGTGGACCGAACTCCCTACTAGGGGCCCGAATTCACCCTTGGCCCCAAACCGGAAAGTAATCCAAACTGGCCTGCCTTGCAATAGTTCGGGACATACCTCGTCAAGCTGACTTGCCTTGCAACAGTTCGGGACATACCTCGTCCAACTGACCTACCGTGTAACAGCTCGGGATACACCTCGCCGAACTGGCCTGCCCTATACTTACCTCCGAACTCAAAACTTTGCCTCGCTCACCACTCCACATCACCTTCAAAGCACCAAAACCAAACAAATCGTACTATGCCTGACACTGAGGAAGTCCGTTCCCGAGGGCGCCGCACCTGACTGACTTGGGATCTGATGCTTGACGACCGCACTCTAAACGGCCACCTGCCACCGCCACCTGACACCGCCACCTCCAGTTAGAGAGACGGTTAGACAGTGACGGTTCTGTCCCAGCAGAAAGAACGACGGTCGAATTGACAGACGTAAGGGTAATCATACCCGACCTGACAAAGGCCTCGGAGCGAGTGCGCGAAGTGATTATAAGAGCCCCCTGCCCCCAACAAACAAGGTTTTTTAACCTTGCGCTATCTGGTTAACACTTTGCCTTTGAGAGATTACTGACTTGAGCTTCGGAGTTATCACACCGGGTTCCCCCCGGAGTTCCCTCATCTTTCCCGTTTTAGGCTCCCCGACGCTCTAGCTCAGAGGCGAGTTCGTTGATAGACGAACGGTTATACCGACGGTCCTACACGCTCCCCTACTTGTGTTGCCTGTGACCTGCTGAAGCCGAGTTCATAATCCACGACACTCATGAAGGCCTGTGCGGCAGACACTTGGGGGGCAGAGCACTCACCCAAAAAGCACTTCGACAAGGATACTACTGGCCAACGATGAAGGCAGAAGCTGTCGAGCTCGTCAGAAAATGCGACAAATGTCAGAAACACGCCAATATCCACCATCAGCCTGCTTTCGACCTCAAATACCTCGCCAACCCGTAGCCCTTTGCACAATGGGGCATCGACCTCCTGGGGCCATTCCCGCCAACAACAGGTGGAAGAAAATTCCTAGTTGTTGCAGTAGATTACTTCACGAAGTGGACAGAAGCCGAAACTCTGGCAACTGTTACGGCCCGAAACATACAGAACTTCTTTTGGAAGAACATAATATGTCGTTTCGGGTTACCTCGGATACTAATTTCCGACAACGGCAAGCAGTTCGAGGATATCAAGTTCCAAGAGTGGTGCCAGAACATGGGGATTCGGCAAAACTTCACATCAGTCGCACACCCGCAGGCAAATGGTCAGATGGAAGTAATGAACAGAGCCATCCTACGCGAACTGAAAGCACGTCTGGATCGTGCTAAGGGACTGTGGGCCGAAGAGCTACCAAGTGTCTTGTGGGCTCACCGAACTACAGAAAAAACCGTCATGGGAAAAACCCCCTTCAACCTCACCTACGGCACTAAAGCAGTGATCCCGGCGAAAATCGAAGTACCAACATTGCGACTAGAAACATACGACGATCGGACAAATGGAGATGAGTTTCGTACCAACCTTGACCTACTGGACGAGGTAAGGGACCTCGCGCACATCCGGACAGCGGCCTACCAGCAGTAGGTAGCTCGCTACTACAATGCCAGAGTAAAGCAACAAAGCTTCCGAGTCGGCGACTTGGTCCTTCGTAAGATTATGGTGCCCGAACCCGGCGTGGGCAAACTTGGACCAAACTGGGAAGGGCCCTATAAAGTAAAGAGAGCGCTCAATGGGCATACTAGCTCGAAACCTTGGAAGGTAAACTAGTACCTCGAGCATGGAACATCATGAACTTAAGGCGATACTACCTATAAACCGCCAAGCGAAGTGGACGAAATCGCTATAAGGTCCTATGGGCCACGATGCAGAGCCAAGAGGAACCTCGGCGTAAACAAACAAAGAAAAGTCGGGCATATTATCAGCTCGGCAAAAAATCAGTTTGCTACAAAAGCCTTCGCGGAAAAATAGGTCGCGGAAGTACAATAACCCGAACAAGAAAGTGGCATATTATCAGGTCAACAAAAAATCAGTTCACTGCAAAAGCCTTCGCGGCAAAACAGGTCGCGGAAGTACAATAACCCGGACAAGAAAGTGGCATATTACCAGTTCGACAAAGAATCAGTTTGGGAAAAAGGAATACAGGCAAAAAGATTTATCTATTCTGTTGCAATAAACAGGAGTACATTGGCCATCAGAAGGCACTTCAAAAAAAAAAAGATTATCTTTACATGCCCGGAACTACTTCTTCACCATCAGAAAGCACTTCATCAACACCCGAAGGCCCTACCTCTCCTTCAGAGTCCGGCTCGCCATCGGCAGCATTGGCCATCTCCTGAGTTATACGCGAAGTGGATATGGCACTAACATCGAGGTCGAGGTACGTGTTCCGGATCATCCACCGGCTCAGTTTGAACCCCCTTCTATAAGAATCCACCATCAGATCGTCAAAACGTGGAGAGGCAATATAGTCTTCAATAGCCTTCTTCTTGGAGTCTTCAATGCCTTGGGAAAAAATTTGTGTCTTCTCCCTGATGTCCTCCTGAAGATATTCGACTTGATGTTGCAAGTCCAACTTCAAATCCTCCATGTGTTTGATGACTACCCCCATGGCCTCGGCATCATGCTGAGACATTGCCTGCCTGGCCATGGCAACGCGAACAGCTTCTTCGACAGCATAAGCGGCCGCCTCAACGGCTCGGGTATTCGCCTCGGCGGCACGGAAAGCCTCTTCAGCAGCATGGGTGGCAGCCTCAGCAGCTCGCGCCTATCGCGAGCTCCTCTCCACTTGGGCCGCTAAGGCGTGAATTGAAGAATTCACCTACCAAAAGAAACAAGTGAGCAACAGTAGCAAAAGCGATAGAAAATAAAGGCAGACGAAATCTGACTTACCACCGTAGCGTGTGTTACTACCTAATTCAAAGGAAGATCGGTCAACGCCGCGATCTCCTCGGGGAAAGTAGCCTCCCTACTCTTCTGAAGAGCATAGTACGGCGCCAACACGCTCCTGAACTACCCTTGAGCTCCCGAGCCCGAGGGCCCAGCTCGCGTACGAGTGGACCCAGAGTGAGCATGAGCACTGGAGTATACAGGAGCACCCGTATGAGTGGTCTCAGTGTAAGGCGCCTCGGTAGTTTCATACATCGGCAGATCCTCCGGTGTGTGGCCTGGAACTTGAGGCTCCTCATCCGGGGGCAGCTCGGTAGGAATTCGCTTGGCTACCCGCTTCCTCCTCTTCATGCCCTGGAACAGGCGCCCCCCACGAGTTCTCTCCGTATCCATCACAACTGTAGAAACGAGTTCGACATCAGAAAAAATGAAGGAAAAAAGCAAGCAAGAAATCGCAGAACTAGAAACCTACCCGAACTCAGGCCGGCCGCAATAAGATTGGCCTCCGTCAAGTACTCATGACACTTTAAACCTTGTCGTGCCCATTGCCGGAGGCCCTTCACCGTCTCTTTGTCGAGAGTGACACCAGAATCAGGAGTGGCCTCACCCCACTCGGTCTGAAAGGGTCATCCTTGCGTACTTCGCACGCCGAAATAGTCCCGCTTCCATGCCGGGACCTTATTAGGAAGACTATGCAGAAGCTTAAAGCCCGGGTGAGGAGAAAGGTAATACGCTCATCTTCCCCCAGGAAGAGAACCCGTTTGTCTCTTAAGCATCAAAATGGAGGAGAATATCTCCAAGTCTAAAGGGAAATTCTGCTCGCAGAAAAGGGAGACTGTCCCCACTAGGTTCCGAATAGAGTTCGGGTGAAGCTTGCCAATGGTAATGCCAAAGTGGTTTATGACTTCGACTAAAAGGGGGTGGAAAGGCAGTCGCAGCCCCGCGGCGAGCTGCTCTCGAAAAATTACGATCTCGTCAGGACCGTGTTCCCAAGGAAAACTACCCGAGGGAATGAAATATATTTACCCCCCAGGCAAATTGTAAGACATGAGTATAGATTGGAGCCCCTCGGGCGTCATGGTTGAGGGACCAAACCTATCTAGCAACCGACCTCGGCAAGAGGTAGACACCAAACTGCTCGAAGCGGCTCAGCCTACGGGTTCATAGTCATCCTCAAGTTCCACCTCGGGATCACTAAGGCAGTCGGGGGATACGGCTCAGTTTGAAGAACATACATCAGTCCTACTTGAAGAGTCGTCTGAGCTATCAAAGCTAGACATCGAGGAAAATAGTTGGATTCAGGAAGGTACTCACTGGAAGAAAGTTTTGAAGGCTCTGGAGACGGGAACAAGCCAAAAAACCTTGGAGGCTAAGTAAGCAGCCTAGACATGAGTTGAAAAAACTTGGACGCAAGCTGAAAAAGTTGGACGCGAGCTCAATAGGCAAACCGCAGAAGTGACAAATCGGCTGGGGTCCCCCACTATTTATAGCTACAGTAACCAAGAACCGACCGTGTAGATCAAAGACGATCCAGCGGCCCACATTCACGCTGACAGCACGTCCCCTGAGGTCGAGACTTGATTGGCGCACGTCTTTCCGAAAAGAGCGAAACGTCAGCGCACGTCTTTTGAAACTGATGTCGCGTCGGTGCACGTCTCTTCAGAACGGCAGAGGCGCGCTTTTTTCAAATTTAAGTGACCCGCTGTCACGTCCCAACGGCGCAAATTTTTGAAATTTAAAACACGCGCTGTCACGACCATCAACATTTATGTGCAGTAGGCACGTTTCCCGCCTTCTCGGAACCGAAAGAACCCTGGCAAAGGCAACTCGCGCAGTCAAGATTCGAAGGACGGGACAAATCCACTTACCACCTCGCAAAACTCCCCGTACCAGGGCAAGACCCTTGGTGCGAGGAGTGGGGGGCAATTGATGAAGGAAGATTTGGCCCGACCTCACAGTTATGCGACATGTGGCAAAAGCAACAGCTCAGCACAAAAGCAAGCCTAAGGTGTTTTCACCAAGGGGAGAAACTAGCGGACCGAACTCCTTACTAGGGGCCCAAACTCACCCTTGGCCCCAAATCGGAAAGTAATCCAAACTAGCCTGCCTTGCAACAGTTCGGGACATACCTCGCCGAACTGACCTACCGTGTAACAGCTCGGGATACACCTCGCCGAACTGGCCTGCCTTGTAACAGCTCGGGATACCCCTCGCCGAACTGACCTACCCTATACATACTTCCGAACTCAAGACTTCGCCTCGCTCACCACTCCACATCACCTTCAGGGCACCAAAACCAAACAAACCGTACTATGCTTGACACTGAGGAAGTCCGTTCCCGAGGGCGCCACACCTGATTGACTTGGGATCTGACGCTTGACGGTCACACTCTAAACGGCCACCTACCACCGCCACCTGACACTGCCATCTCCAGTTAGAGAGATGGTTAGACAGTGACGGTTCTGTCCCACTAGAAAGGACGACGACCAAATTGACAGACGTAAGGGTAATCATACCCGACCTGACAAGGGCCTCGGAGCGAGTGCGCGAAGTGATTATAAGAGCCCTTGCCCCCAACAAACAAGGTATGTGAACTTTGCACTATGTGGTCTACACTTTGCCTTTGAGAGATTACTGACTTTAGCTTCGGAGTTATCACACCGGGTTCCACCCGGAGTTCCCTCATCTTTCCTATTTCAAGCTCCCCGACGCTCTAGCTCAGAGGCGAGTTCGTTGACAGCTAAGACCGGCCGGATCGCGCTCCATCAGGGACTATTATGACTACCTTCTATTTACAAGATTGGATCCTTATCATCTATGTGATATGCAAATGGCTAAAACACAAATGGTAAGACTTATGCTTTCTTCTAAAGAATCTCCTTTGCTATTGCCATGCAATTCTCTTATGTATGTTTGAAGGTGTGCTCTCATAATTGTTCAATATTTGTCAATAAACTCAAATCCATCCTATACATTGTTTTAAAAGGCTTAAGCCTTGAGGCATGAGCCATATGTCTTGAGGTGAGACGTACAAATTTACTTCAAAGCTTAAACCCCATAACTTTGATGTGGGGTTTGTTAAAATGAGGCATAAGCCTCAATGTGTGAGGCATAGCTTGAGCCATAAACCTCAACTATTAATGATTATTTAATGATTTAATGCAATATGTGTGTGTTATAATTCAAAATATAAAATGAGCACTTCAATAATTATAGGCCAAATAAAAAGAGTAAAACTGAAAAACTAATAGGGCAAATCAATTTCTACTAGTTTCTCTTAAGGTTTTAGGAGAGTTCAATGCAAAAAAAAGGCCAATCAAGTTCATAGTTTCTCTTGGATAAATCAAGTAGGATTTATTTTTTTATTATCCTTAATTTAATATCCCAAGTTTATTATTTTTTTATTTCTTTTTTTAATGCATTTATTTTCTTTTATTAAATTTTTGCATAAATCAAATCAACTAAGAGTCTGTTTGGTTCGGGGGAATAGGACCCTGGAATCGGAATCGGAATGGGTCATTCCGTTTTCGAATGTTTGGTCGACCGCATTCTAGGCGGAATGGGAATCCCTCGTATGGGGGAATGGCCATTCCCGACCCCGGGAATGTGATTCCCATTCCTGTTTTTGGACAAAAATGCCCTCCTCATTTTCGATCTAGGCGAAGAGACGAAACAGGAGATTGGAGATTGGAGTTTCCCCATTTTCAATCCAGTCGAAGAGGAAAGAGAGATTGCTAGAACTCCAAACCTTCTTCCATCGCCGAACAGAGAGCCGAACCATTTCGTTTTAATTGGTATGTAAACCGACATTCTACTTTACTTGGTGATGATTGTAGATCTTATTGTCGGAACACCTATGCGAAACTTCGCTTCATTCTTGTGATTTGTTTATTCATATTGATCTCCTCAATTGTTTCACTTGGTTTTAATTCGTTTTCTTGCTTCACGTTCAAATATAATTCTGATTGGATTTTCTCTTTTGCTGGAATTTGATCCATTTCGTTTTTTTTTCGATATGCATTTAACTGTTATTTAATCCAGTCTCCTTACGGAGCTAATTTTGTAGTAATTTTTTTTGTCAGCTATCTGTTTTTTTTTTTTTGTATTACATTCTCTCTATTTTGGAGTTTCTTCATTCTTCCTTTTAATACCCAAAAAGAAAAGACTCTCTCTCTCTCTCTCTCTCTCTCTCTCTCTCTCTCTCTCTTCTGTTATTCATAAAATCTCAGATGGAACAGGAAGATTGTTCGTAATTTAATTGTTTCCTCTACTATAGCTGCTCATGCATTGAAACCGACATGGGTGATTGATTTTCCATCAACTCAATGATGATTTTCCATAAGATCAGCGAGTGTGATCTTCCCACAATTGCCTGTGTCTAGCCCGTCAAACTGGTTGCAGATTTGCAGGATATCTTTCTCTGCTATTTTCCCCATTTCCTTAAGCTTGTAGATAACGTACTCAAATTTGCCGGATGTACACAAGAAAGAATAGAGTACAGAGTTAGAAGGGATAAGAAACCAAAATGTAAGAAAGAAATGGTCCTTGGTCAAAGCAAAATGGATGCAACAACCAAAGAAAATAGCTTGCTCTCTCTCTCCTGGTCGAAGTCAGAAAGCAATAGTTTTCAAAATACATGCAAGAGAACCCATCTGAATGAAGATCATGTTCTTCCATTCCTATCTTTATTTTTTCTGTTTCTAATCAGCTATAGACTAGATGGTAAGTTTCAGAGATTTCATACGGTTTGGATGATACAAGGATTGCACTTGTAGAATCAACAAACCACAAATATTCTTGTAGTTTATATTGGAAGACTATGTCCATTGTATTTACATCTATATTTGGCAGAAACTATCTCAATGGTCTCACTATTGCTCATAATATGCTGTTACATTCAAAATATATATTTTTTTTGAAAAACTGTGACTTAATAAACACCACACATTGGTAAGTTTGCTTTGGAGTTCAGGTATTTCTTTGGTGGTGTACTACTGTAGCTCATTATTTTTATAATGGACACTAGTATGTCAAGCTAGAATATGTGCCATTACTAAATATTTTGAATCTGTCATTTGAAGTGCGGATAGGATACCTTGGATTATTCCTTTTAGTTGAATAGTCATGTTTTAATATTCCCTTCTAATGGAACAAGAAATAATGATCTTGAGTACACATTTTACAATTGTGCTTCATTTCAGTTATTTCATCATAAAATGGTATGCCTATCAACATATTGCAATTTAGTGATGTAGTTAATTTATTTCCTCAAATTGCTTATTAAAATTCTGCAAACATAATTGTTGATTCTCAGCCTCTGAAGCGGAAGAGTGGAACAGAAGATTGTGAAGGCTTCCATGTGTGGACTACCAGTCCTGTATACACTAAAGTGGTTAACAGCCCCCTTCGTACACCAATATCAGGAAAAGGGGGCAGGGTATACAGCAAGTCAAAGGTTCCAAAGCATAGCAAATCAGGGCCTCAAACCCCTGTGCCAAATGCAGGTGAGAAGTGTCTCTACAATGGTTTCTCTTTTGGCATTAATTCTCACCGTGGTTTCTCTTTTGGCATTAAGTTGATTCAGTCCATCCTATGGTACTTTGGATTGCTCAAAGAAAATTGAAATCGAATGATGTTTTAATTTCTCACCTTTCAAAACCTCCTTGTCAAATAAAGCACTAAACTGGATGTGCATGTTTCTAACACTTTTTTCCCACTATATCTTTGGTTGGTATTTGAGATATTGTTGCTGTAGACATTACCGATGAATTATATGATCAAGTTTCTTGCTAGTAGCCTCAAGATACTTAAAGAATTAACTCAAATATAACTAATAAACTAATATTGTCATTAGGTGCTAGCAACAAGTAGGGAAATGGCAAAATGTTGCAACCAGTGTTATCATCTGTCATAACTAAATAGCTAATAAACATAGCTGAGTGTTATATAGTTCAATGATGACTAACTATTTCTTACTTTTATTTTCACCTGTGCATTTGTGAATTTTATTTGGATATGGAACATGATTTACATCTTTCTTTATATGTGCTTGATTTCAATAATGGTTTTGATGCCATAATATTGGTCCAGATGATTAACTCATTGAACAGAGGGTTGGTCTTAGAATGATGTTTAATTTAAAGCAAATATTTTTCTTATGCGGGAATATGTTGATGCTAAGATAAGTTCAATTGAGAGGAAGCCCCATGACTGGTTGTGCATGCCAGTTTTATGTAATATGCTATAGAGCCCAAGAACCTCACAGCATGCTGAAGATGACACTTGGGGAAGAAACCAGAGAAGTAAAACTTGAAAATATTGGTATCTTACAAAAACTTCAGAGAAAACCTTCAGAAGATGTCTACTATCGTTGGAGCTATTCTGAAGACTGCTCCTTCACGCGCAGAGCTATACTACATTGCGGTCAGTTCTCTTCTGATATATCATGGCTACTGGTTGCATCCATTTGGAAAGAAATTGGATTTGATGTCAAAACAGTGCAAAATAAAATGGTCTATCAACTTCTTGATAGTGATCATGACATGTGTCCTCCAAGTTACTTGAACAATGTAAAGACTATAAACTTCCAAATAGATAATGAAGTTATGGAACCCAGTAATATGAACTTTTCCCCTGTGGTTCCTGTAAATACATTTGTTTTAAATGATCCTAAGGATGTGGATCTTGTTCATGATATGAAAGAAGATAAGCATTTTCTCCATATATGCACTTGGTATCAGGTTGCCAATGTGTGTATATGTTGAAAATATATAATTAGTGGATGTTTTTGAGGTTCTTTTAACAAGGCAGAATTAGAAATTGTGGCTGATTCTGATTCCACCTTCTAGTTGAACCAAACAGCAGGAATTGGAATCCGATTCCTGACTGAACCAAACAGATGCCAGGAATAGATGATTTCGATTCCGATTCCTGGGGATTCCGATTCTGATTCTGATTCTGGTGTTATCCGCGAACCAAACGCACCCTAAGTTCTTTCCTTTCATCTAAATTATTAGATGACCATAAATCTAATATCAATTATATGAATGATTCTTCATATGTTTCCTTTTTTTCTTGGTCATTTGAATGATTTGAAAACTTTGAATTTTGAAACATGAAATGTAAAACATTTATAATTGTTAGTTGATGAGTAATTATTTTATTTAACTCTCGAGCTATGAATCATTGCTTATAAACTACTATTTTATAGTTATTTGTTTATTCTATTGTTCTAACTTGCTATGTTATATATGTATTTTTTTATCACTTATAAATATTAATTAATTTTTTTCTTAATTTTTGTGATTTACGCCTCATCTTTCCGGGCCATTATGCTTCAACTACACCTTCATGGAAACTACATAATATGTTAATCAATTGTAAAAACTTATTTCCCTCTTACTCGGTTCAGTGTACCAACATTGTTGCTTACTCGATATCCGACGGATATTGAAAATTAATATTCAAATATTTGGCTCGATTAAATATTCAAATATTCAATTTGATTTGAATTCAACCAATTAATTATTTTAGGCAATCAATAATGATATAAAATAAATATTTTATTTATATAAATATATAAATTATTTATATGATTTAATTATTATATATAAGTTATATAAAACATTAAATATTTTATATATTATATATAAGAATCAAATAATTGATCAAATTTGGATATTTATCAAATCAAATCAGGCCATATCCGAATTCAAATCCGATCAGCTATTCAATTTCAATATGAACAGGATATCCGAATTCGACTGATTAGATATTCAAAGTATCTGAAATCAAATCGATTATATTGAATCTTGAATTCGAAATTGGATTTTTCAAATCGATTGACACCCCTATTTGTAACTTTGAACCCAGTTTGTTGAATGAAACGACTGCCTATGGGTTTGTTTTTCTCAAAAAAAAAAAAAAAAAAGAGAGATACGTATTCAATCCTACATGTTGAATTTTACTAGTTGGAACAAATCCCTTTCGTGATGCTTAAGTAACAAAGAGAACCAAAAAACCAACAAAACCATCACAGCCCTCATTACTCGTGTCGAGCATTACTCGAATCAAAAGAATAACCCCGTAAGGAAAATCTCAAACAATTGTGGAGGCTCAAAAAAAGAATGGTATGAATGTAGAGTATTAGAGTTCCCCAATTCTGGGGAAGAAGAGAATGTAGATACTTTTATCAATTGCCAACTTTGTTAAGCAAGTTTGGCTAACTAACTTTAGATCCCATCATCCCTACACCTTGTGATAATGAATCGGTGAGGGAGTTCTGGCTTCTGGGATCGATTAACAAAATGGAGAGTAACCACTAACAACAAGCTGTTGAAAATACTGGAACGAGTCTCTAGCAAGCGTGAAAAATAGAAACAATAAGATTTTTAAAAAATACTTGGGCTCCTCCCCTGGTTTTAATTGAAAGAGCTTAGAGCTAACTTTCTAGAATATATCTCCTTCATGCAAAATATGGACCAGGAGTCTTGATCTAAGGCGTATTCCATCCTAATTAAGTGGGTGAGTCTAAAGAGGAAATGGAGCCAAGATTAATATTGATGCTTCGAGGAAAGGAAGTGGGCAGTGTGCCATTGGGTGGTTATATGTGATCTTGTTGGAAAGGTGCTCTCTTTCTTTAGTAAGGGCACGGGTTCATGTGAAGAAGCATGGGCAGCTCTTGAATCACATATTCTTGCATCGAAGTTTAAAAAACTCGAAACTTGTTATAAATGGTTTGAAAAGTGTAGATGATCCTCCATGAAGCATCAAGAGTCTCATGACTATCCTTGAAGAGTGCTATAACCTTTGTCAAAATTTTAGTTTTGATTGTTTCCTATTCTCATATGTTTATAGGAAAGCAAACAATGCTAGCCAATCTTGGTCATAGGTTAGGCTTCTCTGGCTCAGTTAACTTAGGTTGGCATTTCAATTTTATTTGCTTTCGTGATGATTGGGAGAGGGCTACCGCCCTTTTGTGTAACCTTGTTGTTCTTTGGCTCAGTTTGGAAGGAGTACAAAAACAAATATGTACAGTACAAATGCGTACAAAATACAAGGTTGTTTTGCACTCTATAAATTTGTATTTGTACTTTTTTCCAAACTGAGCCTTACATCCTGCCAAAAAATTCATCACAAAAAAAAAAAAAAAAAAAAAAAAACTATATTTACAGTAAGACAATATGAAAATAATATTCACAGCGGCACATTTAACGTTCAAATTACATAAATTCAGTGTTCTTAAAAGAAACAAGGAAAAGAAAATGTATACTTGGTACCTCAAGAGCTGTAAACCCTAATGGAATTCCGGATGGTCTGCCTACAAACAGGGCATTTAGGCGCCAAATCACGCTCAACTGACAAGGCACAACCTTGGCAGCAAACCAGATGCCCACATGGAACGAAAGCAGACCGCCGCCTCCTCATCAAACAGATCACACACAATTGCCCATCTGGAACATCTCCAGCCTCCTCATCTCCTTCAATTTCAGGAGCAGCAGCTCTCGATTGCTGAACCTGCCTCTGCTGCTTCCATTCTTTCCATCTGTTCCAATTCCTGTAGGAATAATTTAGAGATATAACTGATTCTCTAAATTTGTATTGCATAGAACATTTCCTTCCTGAAGTTTTTCCTTCTTGTTTCTAAGAGCATATAACAATGCCCAGTGTTCATTGTGCAACTTGGGCCAGGTTAGCCTGAAGCCAACCCAAGAAGGCCGGGTCAGGTTGAAGTTCAGGTTAGGATTGAAACATGTGAACCCAACTTAAGGGTTGGGTCAGGGATTAGGCCTCAGACAAAATTTATGTATCAATGTAGGCATGTATACCAACAATTCTAGGTTTAAAGGTAAAGATTTTTCTAGTGTGAAACAAGTTTGGTACTCCAAAAGCATCTTGTACATATAATAATGCTGAAGTTAGTAAACCTTAATCCGCTAATTTCAACTCTAAGAAATAAGAGCATTCTAACAAAAAGAAATGAAGTAACCAGGCCAACCTGAAGCCTCGGCCATGGGGGTTTAACAACTTGGATTGGGTTAGGTTTGACCTCAACCTGACCCAACTTGCACCACTTCAGAGTAGATCTGTTTTGGCAGGATATGGGTATAACATGTGAAGTAAAATTTCCATTCTAGGACTACAGTTTCATCAACCCAACCAATCTAATTATACTGACACCTTTTTCTTGTTAATAACAAAAGAAATCTATGACGGCAAAAGAGCAATAGAAAACTCAAATCTGACAAGGAAAGGAGGCTTACTAAAAAATAATAGAAATACAAAATACAGATAAAGTAAACAAACTGATAATGTAATGTACCTCTTTTCAGTTTAATAAACTTTCTATTTATCCATCCAAAAAAAAGTAAACAAAACTACACCACATAAGTCTCCCATAGACCCCTCCCCCCCACCACCAAAAGACTGCTTGCCATTGGTATCTTTGGAAACCATCTGATCCAGATGATCACTCTGGATGTCAATGATCTGGCCTCCCTGATGTGACAACGTAAGTTTTTTTTTTTTTTATCAGCAAAGAAAAGGTAAATTTTATTAATAATTGAGAAAACAGAGTATAGATTTACACTGAAAACGAAGATAAAAAAATCCAACCCAAAAAGAGGCTATATTAATGCCCAAAACAACTGTCCATAGACCCCTTACTTAGCCAATGAGTTAGCCATCCCATTTGCAGTCCTTCTGACCCAAGTAAAAGTGGCATTGAGTTCCCTTGCCAGGCTTTCTACTTCCCTCATGGTATGTCTATAAATCCAAGGAACATTTGATATGGACGTGTTTATTGGGAAGAAATATCGCCGCCGGCAGCAGCAGTGATTTGGTGTTCTCGTCGGATTCTAGCTAGTACAGCCCATCTTATCTTATATGTTTTCAGTAAGGATAAGTAGGGAGTCTTATCTATCTTATCTATCTATAAGTGGTATAGATTAGCAGGGAGTCTTCCTACAAAGAGGACTCTTATCTCTTGTAATCTCCTATTTAAGGAGTTGAGAATATTGAATAAAATCATCGAAAATTTCAGTCCAGAAAGAGAGCAAAGGAGAGTTGGGCGGAAAGATAGGTTCTTCAAGGAAAGGAAGGAACAAGGGAAAATAGGAGGTTTTCCCCATGGACCGACCCGTGACGAGATCCTATTCGCGAGCCCTTAACAATTTGGTATCAGAGCCAAACGTCATGGGCAATCTGGAGCAGTTGACGTCCAGGGTCCACGAATTGGAGCACAGGCTTGTGGAGAACAGCACGGAGGTACGCGAGATCAAGGACGATAGGATCGTGTGTTGTTTCCTGAATGTCAGCAAACAGGGGTCCTAAGTAGCAAATTAATAGTCCACAACCCAAGCCGAACGCATTGCCGTAAGTGAGGCTGCCTTATGAATGAAGGTGTTCATTCCTGAATTTAGAATTCAGCACATCACCCATTCCACTGTTGTATGACAACGCTGGACCAATGGGAGGATGATGTTAAGAGGTAGCATCAGTAGAGAATGTGGTAGACCCATTGACGAAGCCACTATCACAGAAAGTGTTTGAGAAACACGTGGAAAGCATGGGACTCCGGCTAGTACCTGATTGGACCTAAGTGCAAGTGGGAGCTGTTAGACAGTTTTGTATGCCCTTAGTTTCAATCAAAATGATGTACTTTATGAGTTTACTGTAAATGAATAGAAGTGCATATTTGATTCATGTTCCCTTGGTATGTTTCTGTGTAATACCCTTAAACTGGACACTTAATGAATAGAAGTGCATATAAGCAGAGAATGCAACACTGTTCCTTACAGCCGAGGGAGAGGTCTTCTCTTGTCGGGCAATGTATGATCATTATGGGCTAATCTTGCATCTGCCCACAGTCCCTGGGTGTTATAAGGTGGTTTGGCCCAGGGACCACTTAGGGTAAGTGTTGGGCCCATAGAGCCCATCTGATGGGTTTCAGGGGGTGCACTGTCCATAACAGTGTATTCGGCCAGGCCTTGTAACAAAGGCTGGGCTGAACCCATGTGGTTAATGTGTATATCAATGTTAGGGTCCCACGCCATACAAGGAAGCCCAACTGGGCAGCAGTTTGGAAGGCTAAATGAATACATAACCTTAAATGGGCCTTAAGCCCATTTCGAACTGGGCTAATTTGATTAGTCACTTAAAGGGGCGAATTCTGAGATGGATCAGCTGATAGGATTGGACCCAGACCCTATCCACTTAGAGAGTCCAAGATCTAAATAAGATTTAGATCTTGAAGCCTCCTAATTAGATTAGGAGATGGCTGATCTAATCTGCAGATAAGATAAGGGTTATCCCTTATCACTTAAAGGGACTTCTAATCCAAATATGATTTGGGTTAGCAACTCCTAATGGGATTAGGAGCTGATCCCTTTGAGATTATAAAAAGATGAGGGGGCGGCAGCCTTTAGACATGCAACACACAACTCCTGTCTTCAGAGCTGAAATAACAAGAGGAGAGAATTATGCACCTTACGAATACTCTCTTGCCGCCTCCTTCTTGCAGCCGCCACCTCCAGCAGTTCGATCTCCAGTTCTTGGGAGAAATCAAGATTTGATCTTGATACCAATCTTTTGGAGAAAATATTGGTTGGAGCTGTATTCACAAGCCACCCAGTTGATTCTTGTGAAGGGTCAAGTTCTTTTGGAAGAACGCTGCTGATTCTGCTCCACCCTGCACTGCGCCATCTTCAGTGGGAGCAGATTTTGGATCCTTCCTTGAGCGTGAACACCTCCATTGGGAGATACTACTTCTCTGAATCAGGTATAATCCCTCCCTACTCCTTTTGGTTCAGATCTGGTTCAATTTATGGTTCAAGAATGATCATTGAAAATATGATTTTCTAAATAGGGAATTCGATTCCCAGTTGAAGGGAGAGAAAAATTTTTGAAATTCGCCCCCTTATTCCGCAATCTTTGGGCATCCATGTGATGGATATCCTATCCCTTCAACTTGGAGGTTTCGTGTGGACTACGGAGAGATCAATAACCAAACTATCAAGGATAAATTCCCTATTCCCATTGTGGACGAGTTGTTGGATGAACTTCATGGTGCCCAGTACTTCTCAAAATTAGACCTCAGATCGGGATACTTTCAGGTCCAAATGGCTTCGAAGGACGTAGAGAAAACTGCCTTCAGAACTCATCATAGCCACTTTGAATTTTTAGTTATGTCGTTCGGTCTCACCAACGCCCCATCCACATTCCAGTCTCTAATGTACGAGGTATTTCAGTCCCACCTTGGCAAATTTGTTTTAGTGTTCTTTGACGACATTTTAGTTTACAGTAAATCTTGGATAGAACACGTGCATCATCTACGGACTGTTTTTGAGCTCCTGCGCCAACACAAGCTCTTCCTTAAACGGTCCAAGTGCTCTTTCGGGGAGCGCCAGGTTTTGTACTTAGGTCATGTCATCAATGGGCATGGTGTCACGGTGGACAGTTCCAAAATCCAAGCAATCAAGGAATGGCCCAAACCCCAATCCGCCAAGGCTCTCTGCAGGTTCCTGGGTCTGACAGGATACTACCGCAAATTTGTACAAAATTATGGCTTGTCGGCTACCCCATTAACCAACCTGCTAAAGAAGAATGATTTCATTGGGACGACGCAGCCGATGCAGCTTTTGCAAATTTAAGGGATGCCCTCTCCTCCACCCCAGTTCTGCAATTGCCAAACTTTGACCTCGAGTTTACAGTCGAGTGCGATGCATCCGGAATAGGTATTGGAGTCGTATTACAGCAACAAGGGCACCCGATTGCTTTCTTTAGCCGCAAACTTGTGGACCGACATTTAAAATTACCCACCTATGAACGCGAACTAATTCGGTTAGCTAGAGCAGTCCAACACTGGAGACCATACTTGTGGGGAAGGTCATTCGTCGTCAAAACTGATCACTATAGCCTCAAGTACTTGTTGGAACAGTGACTCACCACTTCTCCCCAACAACATTGGGTTAGCAAGCTGCTTGGTTTTGATTTCTAGGTAGACTACAAGGCGGGATGCTTAAATCGCGTCGTGGATGCTTTGTCTAGGCGTGACGAAGACACCATGCTCCTTTGTGGGATTTCCCATCCCCGAATCACCTTGTTAGACGACATCAAGAAGGCGCTACCACAATCACCAGAGTGGACGGCCCTTGTTCAAAAAATTCAGTCCGGAGCCGCCGACTCCACTTGGTCCCTTCATGATGGGCTAGTGCTGTACAAGGTGCATCTTCCAGCAGATTCCTCTTTAATTCTCTTCATCATCTCTAGTATTCATAACTCCACCCATGAAGGCATTCAGAAGACACTGCATCGCGTCCAAGCTGATTTCCATTGGCAAGGTATGAAAACTTCTACTCGGGACTTTATCCATAATTGCTCCACATGTCAACAACACAAATGGGAGAATCTACACCCGATTGGCCTTCTTTAGCCCCTCTCGACTAGCACAAATCTGGGCTGATATCTCCATGGATTTCATTGAGGGCCTACCCAAGGTTGGCAGAAAATCAGTTCTTTACATGGTTGTGGATCGCTTCTCTAAGTACGCCCATTTGATCCCTCTGTCACATCCGTACAGTGCTACATCAGTTGCCCACGTTTTCTTTACGCATGTTTTCCGTTTACATGGGTTGTCGGAATCTATTGTCAATGACAGGGACCCAGTTTTTACTAGTGCCTTCTGGAAGGAATTGTTTCGGTTACATGGTACCGCCTTATCTTTTTCCTCTGCGTATCATCCTCAGACAGACTGCCAAATGGAAGTGGTGAATCGTACGATCGAAATGTACCTTCGTTGTTTTGTCGAAGATCAACCGCGATGGTGGGTTGATTGGCTTCCTTGGGTCGAGTATTGTTATAACACTGCTTATCATTCTTCCCTCGAAATGACACCTTTCTGGGTCGTCTATGGCCGTGACCCTCCTCGTTTGTTATCCTATGAGCCCGGTTCAACTCGTTTGGAGGAGATTGATCGTTCCCTACAAGAGCGCGATGCCCTTCTAGCTGAAGTTTCTCTTCGCTTGCAACAGGCACAACTTCGCATGAAGCATGCCTATGACCAGCATCATCGACAATTGTCATTTAACCCAAGACAGTTTGTGTGGTTGAAGTTTCAGCCCTATCGGCAACGCTCCTTGCACCATAGGGCTGCTCCTAAATTAGCTCCTAAATTTTATGGACCCTTCAAGGTTTTGCGGCAGATTGGTACGGTTGCATACCAGTTGGAACTGCTAGAGCACAGCAGAATCCGTGATATTTTCCACATTTCCTTGCTCAAACCGTTTATGGGTATTCCTCCTGACCGAGTTCCCCCTTACCACCCTTGAAAGACGGCAAACTCATCCCCCAACCTCGGGCCCTAGTTCGCTCCATAATCAATCGGGGCGTTCTCGAAGTCCTGGTGGAATGGGACGACTTGCCATCAGCCGAGGCCACCTGGCTCCCCTTGACTGAGTTCCAAGACACGTATCCGGGTTTCGAGCTTGAGGACAAGCTCTTAGTCCAAGAGGGGAGTAATGATATAGATGCGTTTATTGGGAAGAAATATCGCCACCGGCAACAGCAGTGATTTGGTGTTCTCATCGGATTTTAGCTAGTACAGTCCATCTTATCTTATCTGTTTTCAGCCCATCTTATCTTATATGTTTTCAGTAAGGATAAGTAGGGAGTCTTATCTATCTTATCTGTAAGTGGTATAAATTAGCAGGGAGTTTTCCTACAAGGAGGACTCTTATCTCTTGTAATCTCCTATTTAAGGAGCTGAGAATATTGAATAAAATCATCGAAAATTTCAGTCCAGAAAGAGAGCAAAGGAGAGTTGGTGATCTCTTGAACAAATCACCCCGTGGACCAACCCGTGACAAGATCCTATTTGCGGGCCCTTAACAACATTACACCCTGAAGTAATCCAAGAGAACCAATTTTAAATCCCCTTCAACCTCCAAGTTCTGAAGGTTAAATTTCTTAGCAAGTTTTAGACCTTGTAGCAGTGCCAACAGCTTGGCCCTTAGAGAATCTCCCACCCCTAAAAGGACCCGAATACATTGCCCTCACTTTACTTGAGGAATCTCTAAAAACACCACCAAAGCCTGCTACTTCCGGGTTTCCTATAGAACTCCCATCAAAGTTCAGCTCGATTTTGTTGCTAGCTAGGGTTTCTATTCCATCACCTTTTTTTTCTTTTACAATGTGACATCGTAAGTTATACCCAATGTTTGAAAATTAGAAGAATGAGGCAGGTGCTAGGATCTTCAATTGCATGAGGCTTAAGCCTCATGAGATCTCATTATTTTAAGAAAAGGCATGAAGTAAAATGAAAGAAGGTTTAGAACTTCGGGGGAAAAAAGACTGATACTTAAGACTAGTTGAATGGCACATGAAGCATCTGCATGTATAAGAGAAGCACGGATACATGGTGCAGGGGAAAATAAACGAAATGAAGTATGGTCTGGACATGAGGCCAACGCAAGTATCTGCCCACATATGGGATACCAGTATCACATTTGGCATGTTTATAGCATGCTAATTATATTTAGTTTTTTCTCTTTTTAGGGGGGGGGGGGGAGAAGGTAAAGTAAGGCATTGTATTAATGATCAAAGCTGTACAAAAAGTCCCAGTACAATGAGATTCTGTACAAAAGCAGCAGTACATTAAGGGGGTGTTGGGCAACATGATTGGTTTGTTTTCCAAAACAAAAATAATTGCCATGCCAGCAAAATCAATATATTTTTTTCTGGTGTGGCAGTTGTTTTGTTTTGAAAAATAAAAACAAATACTTTGGTGAACACCCCCTAAGTGTTCATGAAAGGAAAAAAGACAGTATATTTTTTTTTTTTTTGAAGCTACTGTCATTGCTGAATACCTCATCTTGCCAAATTTAATTAAACTTAACACACACAGTTTTTTATTTACATTTATCATTTGTTAAAGCATGACATTCTACATATTGTTAAAGATTGTTTATCAGTAGATATCGTTAAAGTATTAAATACTAAAAAGTACATTCTATAACTGTTCATGCAGTCTCATGTGTCATATTGAGTACATATCATGTTCAACACTGGCATGCCTGGCATGTACAGATATCTTGGTATCATAATCATAGCTAAGTAGCAAGAACCATCTTATGAATCCATCTAGACAATCAGAAAGCTCTTTCTTTTTTATTTGGTAAAAAAAATCTTAACATGTATGAAAACATCAAATAGGTTTGAAAACCTAAAAGTTTGTATAAAAGATACATGCCCCAAAATCTTACAACTGGTCTGAATTCATTCTTGAACTGAGAACGTTACTTCAGTTTAAAATACATGCTCTTGACATAAGGTGCCCCAAAGTGTGATGCAAGTGTGTTATTTATACCTCTCGGAATGTGCCTCAAAGTTGAGAGTCAAGGCATTTTCTCCTTGCCCCAAGACATATACCTTATATGCCTTTTGGAATATTGATTGTACCCTAGGAATCTTCAATCAAGTTATTCCATCATGCCCCATTCTCCACAACATGACATCTTACATAATAATAAAACAATGTAAAATCACCTAATTTACTCTTATCCCTGTATGAGCTTAAATTCTTGGTTCTATTTCATTAACATTAGCAAAACCATAATAATAAAAAAAAAAAAGGCATAAGCAATATCTTGAGTAACCAGTTGCTCCAACGCTTGTATGCTACAGTACCTCATGATAGCATAGCCTAATATACCAAATGACAGTGAGACAAGAAGAATGCCACCCCACAACAGAACTTTTGTCCTAAAGCCAAGATCTACTACTATTTGATCTTTGGTCATGTCTGACCTGCAAAATAAGCCAGGGAACCCATTATTCCACTAGAGCCACAAACATAAAGGAAAAAAGTAAATACCAGAAATTTTCTCCAACAGTAAGTCAACACAGACACAGCAAAATAAATGGATTCCACCCAATTAATGGAATTTCTTACCAATAATCAAATTAAATGTACAGAAGATAGTGACAGATAATATGCTAACAATTATCCAAGTCACTTATTTTTTATCCATGTACCCTATGAGGAATGATAGAAAGCAATCTGATAAAAGACACAATAAGACACCTTATGCATTGCCTGCCAGGAAGTCCTCTGTCCTACCAGATATTGCCCAGTAGAAATCAGGATGGTTGAATCTAGCCATTTACTCTAATATCCTATTATGTAAGTATGGTCATGTGTTCTACAATACTTGGAAGATAAATTACTACATGACATTTTTGTTTCCAAGCAACAGATCCTAGCAATGCTTTCATAAAGAGACCTCCTTACAAGAAATAGGGAAGATCCTTGCAGGACTTAATCTCGGGATTTCCATCTTGAAATCTGCAAATGCCAACTGCAGTGACCTCCTTTCCTAATGGAAGGATTTTCTCCTCATCAAGAAGGCCAACCTTTTCAAACAGAACAAACCAAGGACAAATAAAGTAATTAAAATGAGTATACAACCTCCGAAGCATAGAAAAGATAGCATCTAAACAAATTCAACCTTTCTTAATAAACTAGAGACCATTATTCGAGCAAAAAACAAAGATTCTGTTTATAACTCACAGGATAATGATGGCCAAAAAGTGCCTGGAGAAATGTATATGGTGAAGCTTGGACTAGCTGTAATTGATGATAAACTGTTACTAGAGGTAGAGGATGCCTAGAGCCATCCAAATTCACAACTACATAATCAGAATGTGGCCACTGACCACCTTCAACAAGAATAAAAGGAACCTGTAAAATGAACAAAGCCCATCAGGCCATCACAAGCATTTCCTTAAAAAATCACATAACAAAGGAACTGGTTTTAAGTTCACAAAGTACTAGGTATGAAATTCCTTACTGCAACTGTGAGGCCTCTGACACAAATTGTAAATTTTTTTAAGGAAGTGATAGGGGAGGGAGTGTAGGTCTTCTTTCCAGATTAGAGTGACAGCATAGGGGTTTATTCAATAGTTTATTACACAAAAGAGGATAAATCAAGAATACAAAGGATACATTAAATAATAAAAGTGCAGGGATGAGCAAAAAGGGTTGCAAAACCAAAAAAAAACTTATATGAAAATATTTTCGAATCCAAAGATCAGTTCTTGTTTGCATCCATACAGAGATCCCACCTCAAAAATTGCCCAAACCTTGTGAGAGGGAGTGCCACGATATATTGTCTGGGGATTGGTGCTAGAAAAGAAAGATAAAAGCAAAGATATTGTAATTATTGTAGTTCTAAAGTTAACTTCCCAGATTATCAATTGCTGTTGTAGAACATAGTGAGGGTTTTCTTATCAAACTGGTAAATTATTATCAATAATGATATAAAAATAGGTACAAAAGTATGAAAGTAAAGACATGTTTTTTTCCCTTTTTCCACAAAAAAAAATGGCATGTTTCCCACAAAGAATATGGAGCTTAGGACTTAGGAGGATTCAGGATGAGCTTTTTCTTTAAAATTTGAATGAGCCTGATGCTGTGCAAATTCTCCAAATCAGGTACCCAATCTGCACCTCCAATCAATCTAGCCCCATGCTACACCCCACTTGGATATAATCCAAAACAAAACAAAACTAGCTGTGTTCTAATAGGTACGATCACCTAATCACGTTCTATGACTCCTTTACTTAAGGAATCAGTTAGCAAATTTGCAAACTGCAAAATCCAGGAGGACATAACCATGGTGGGTGCCAGGTGTCTAGTTTCTCTTGTTCATTATCATCTAAGCCTTACCCCAACTATGTGGGGTCTGCAACACGAATCATGTTTTGCCATTCTGTTCTGTTTAGAAATCAGGATCCTTTTTTTGTTAGGTATAGAATTTACAATTCATGACCCTAAGAGTGAGGCAAAAATTTTAATGTCGGCTGCCAACATGACACAACCCTCCTCCTTTATCCAGGCTTGGGACCAGCAATGTCGATTTTCTCTTGCTAAATGTTTTAATTTCCATGGTCCATAAATCCCTTCTTTCTTCCAGCTGATGATAGTGTTTGAGTCCCCTTAACAATCAAATTTTGGCAATCGAGAAAATACCAGCAAAAATCTCTTTGAGGTGGTTGGTGTCTGGGATGAGAGTCAAATTAGCTAAATATGAAATGATTCCTATTGGAAAGGTGGAGAGTTTGGAGGACTTGGCCAAGGATTTGGGCTGTAACTTTGGCTCCCTCCCTTCCAAATACTTGGGGATGCTATTGGGAGATAAATGTAATTCTAAAAGCACTTGTGATTGTTGGAGAGGATTGACAGGAAATTAGCCTCTTGGAAGGCTAGATACCTATCCAAAAGGTGGTATTATTGCTAGCTTGCCAGCGTATTACTTATCCCTTTTCCCTATTTCGGGGGCTGTTGCTGAGCATTTGGAGAAAGCAATGAGGAATTTCCTGTAGTCAGGCTGGAAGTATTCTTCTAACATCCATTTGGTTAACTGGGATAAGGTTTGCAAGTCTTAGGTATGTGGATTGGGGATTAAAAGAATCAAAAATTTCAACATCTCTTTATTAGGGAAATGTCTGGGGCAATTTTCTCCCGAAGCAGAAAGCTTATGGAAGAATCTAATCAATGAGAAATATGGCTTGCAAGATAATGATTGGAATGTTGAGATTCCTCAGATTTCCTATGGATGTAGTGTATGGAAAGATATTTGTAAAGCTTTTCCTCACTTCCAGAAAGGTAATAAATACAATGTGTGGGGAGCAAGGTGAACTTTTGAAAAGACCCTTGGTGCTCTGGTGTGCCCCTCAAAGGCCTGCTTCCATCCTTGTATTTAGTGGCAAGCAATAAGGATGCTTCAGTAACTGCTGCTTATATTTTTAACAGTGGGAAGCTATCATGGGTTCCTTCTTTTAGAAGGAATTTCAACAATTGGGAGATGAATCGAGTTGCTGAACTGCTAAATTTAGTGCAGATTGAGCAGTGTAACCTAGAAGTTCAGGATTCTCAAATCTGGAAGTGGCAACAATTGGGTTTGTTCTCAGTGAAATCCTTCTAAAGAGGCTTAGCAGAGAATGATGAAGTATCCTTTTTTTCAAGGCTGTTTGGCATAATGTGACTCCATCACAGTTCAAGTTCCTGGTGTGGCTAGCAATTTTGGAGTCCAGACAAGTGCTTGACAAAGAAAAATTTAACCAGACAAGGTTTGATTCTAGAAGACTCTTCCTGCCCATTTTGTGAGCACCATCAGGAGGCATCCAATCACATTTTTCTGCATTGTGAATTCTCAAGCAGCATATGGGCTCATTTCCTTAGAGTGGTGCAGATGTGCTTCGATGAAAGCTTGTGCTTATTTGCAAGTCCTCCATCCTGACCTATCAAGGAATTGCTTGGAACTTTAAAAGCCATGCATTTTTTATAAGTAAAGTTGAATTTTGTTAATTATGAAACAAATAATGTAGCTAACCCTGTATTGTTGTGATCAGGCTTGAAACAAATAATGTACATACATACAAGCACCTTGGAAGAGGCGCAAACTGCAACCTCTCCGATCAGTTTGTCATCAAGTTACAATTGTGCACAAAACAATTAACCCCTTGTTTGGCCAACTTTAAATGCCATACTTGGCCCCTGAAGCCCCATACAACATCATCTTTTTTGCATTTTGTAACCATTTGTCAAGAGATTTTTGCTGTTTTTCTTTCTTTCTTTCTTTTCTTTTTTGAAAAGGTAAAGTAATTTTATTCAAGAAGGAAAAGGATACAACAATGCCCAGACCAAAAGGAAGGCCTAGAAGCAACTCAAGTTACAGACTCCACAAAGACTGAGTTCTAAGCTTCTGCACCAACTCTTCTGGACTTTTAACTCTGTTACAAAAAATTCCGTTATTTCTTTGACCACAAAACAGCTGCTGGTACGGTTTTCCACACTAATTTCCCTTTCTTGTTTAAGCCTTTGATTTTCCAACAGCACAGCAGCTCTTTCTTGTTTAAGCCTTTGTTTTCCTTTCTTTCTTTCTTCTGTTCTTTCTTTCCTTCTCTCTTTCTTCCTTTTTAAAGAAGAATGTAAGGCAAATTGTATTAATATCAAAATATACAAGCTGCACATGTACAATGAGGATCTCTACATCCAGACAATTACAACTTTTTTGTTCCTATCTCTAACCCTAGGAACCACATATGTGTTTCTATGTAACTTATCCAGACAAAAAAATGGTAACACTATAAACAATTTTGACATTTTTGCATGGAATAAACAGTAAAGCATCCAAACACCCTCACAATATGGCCAGACTCTAATACTTGGAAATCAAAAGGTTGCAACAAGTAATATGAATATCATTACTAATTAGATTATGAATAAGCTTAATTGCATACTTCTGTAATAAACTTCTAAGACAAAGTTGGACTTGAAAATCAACAACATCAAAAGACTTGAAACTACAAGTTAATCCTAAATGGCTAAACTCAAAACTGTTACAAAATAAAGCAATTCATATTTCTTCATGCATGATAGTCGGGGGGCAAAGCTTAGCTTGCTTCCAAGGCACTCCATAGAAGATGAAAGTGATTAAGAAAAGAGTATACAAGTGCATGCACAAAACCAAGTAAGTTGCAACTGCATTAGAAAGTTACCATTCTTAGTGAGGTAGACTTTTGTTCTTTCAGTGGTCGAGCAAAGAGAGTGCGTAAGTCAGAAGTCCATCCAAATAGGCCCCTCCATTCATTGTATATACACTTCAAAATCAAAAAGAAGAATAATATATTAGGAAGGGTTCTTCAAAAGTCATTCCAGTGTTCCGCATAAATCAACCTACTGAAATCAATAATAAATTAGAAATAGAAAACTCTATACAAGAAAAAAAGTAGCGAATGTATAGATTGAAGTGTAATTGATTACAAACAAGAAATATGCAAATAAAAGACAAACATGAAAATATTAATCGTTTTAGCAATCTATTCCGTGCAATGAGGACACTGGAACTACAAACTAGAAGTGGTATGAACTAATCAAAAGTAGCATAGCGACAGGAAACAAGCAGACCTTGAAACAAGGAAATACAGTGCTTTGTTTTGCCTTAAGTTTAGTTGATGTACGAGTGGATGGTAACTCTGAAATTGTAGATGGATGCAATTAGCTGGGGATGGAACTTGGGTACTAGAGATGACATTAAGATAAGGTCCTTGTCATCCAGAATAAATAGCTTGTTTAGCTTGATTCCAAGGCCTGTCAATCTCTTATCAGATGGTCTTGCCTGGACTTGAGTTGATTGAATTGCTCACTCTTCTCATTGTATAGTTCTGCTAACGTGTAGTGGTCGGTACTGCACTTTGTGGGGGGGAGGAACAAGAAACTTAAATCTTCAGGTTAACTGGTAACAGTGGAAATCAGTAAAGATGCTGCCATTTCTTCGAATCTCCCATGACCCAAGTCGTTGCATTTATTCTCAGTATTTTGTCAGCATGAGCACGTAATTAGAGAAAGAGAACAACTAAGGGAACTTCTCTATGGTAGATACTAACAAAAAAATGATCATGAACTAATGACAAAACGAAATAATTTCGACGATGAAGTGTGAAATTTGATGTGAGAAATTAAAATTAGCGTGTGGTACCGTCTGAGTTCTCTGTAGCACAACAGCTCTCTCACCGGACTCATGAGATATCAAGACATTAGGCCTCAAGCTTCTCCAGTTCCCATCGACAGCCGATTTCGCCTCGATTAGGCCGCGAACAATGACGAGCTTTCCCTCGGTGGGTCCAGATTCATTGGCGGTGTTTCCGATACTGTTGTCGTCTGAAGATGATAGAAGGGAGCGGAGATCGGCAACACGAACGGTTGGAGCTCCACGGATTTTCTGTAAAGCAGAAGAGGTGTTGTTGAATTTGAGCCAGCTTTGCACGGCTACATAAGCTAGGACCAGGCCAATGACTGCACCATCTGCGGCCAGGGCAACGTTGGCCAGCGCAGCCGCAGCGGCTCTGTCGTGGGAGGACATAGCTCGTTTATCTCTGCATCTGGACGATTAACAGGCCGTGGCTAGAAGCCTTGAACGATGGTCTCCTGGTAGGATTGACGCCGCTCCTCTCTCTCTCTCACGCGCGCGCGCCCGCTCGCTCTCGCTCTCGTTCTCGTTCTCATTGTCAGAGTATTCGAGACTTCGAGAGAGATCGGCTTCCGTCAGGATAACCCGTACCCACACCGTTCCAACCGCCTTTTGAACATCTCCCCCATGGAATGAAGCATATAAGCGGGAGATATGTTCAACGAGACCGGATCTATTATTCACACAAGGCGCCTCACATTGGCCTCACACGTACATCGTGCCATGCATTAAGAATATCTCCGATAAATAATTATAAGTACGGTAGATATTCCTATGAGACGGTCCTGTATAAGGAGCAGATCCCGTTCCATGTTCAACACCCTACACTATACATTTCATTTATAATAGGTTCCACTTTTATGATGGAAGACATGGTGCCATGCATTGAGAACATCTCCGATAAATAATAAGTTATAAGTACTGTAGATATTCCTGTGCATTGAGAACATCTCCGATAAATAATAAGTTATAAGTACTGTAGATATTCATGTGAGATGGTCCTGTATAAGGAGCAGATCCCGTTCCATGTTCAACACCCTACCAATAGATCTGACACTATACATTTCATTTATAATAGGTCCCACTTTTATGATGGGTCTTCCTTAGTTTAATGGTGAGATGTACGTGTCAAATCCTATTGGTAGGGCGTTAGAACGTGTTTGCGTTAATAGGCATGGATTTGGCCAATTCGGATTTACATCGACGCCTCATGGTATAAGCTCGGCTTCGGTCAATGCAAAGCAATATCACATGTGCATCCCATAAATGCCCCACATGTAAAGGTTTTGCAGTAACTCACATATGCACCCTACAAACGTCTCACAATATATCTCAACTGAAACCAAACTCCCACAGTACATATATTGGGAACATCTTCCGATAACAAGCATGGGAGATGTGTGCTATGGGGCGTTTGTGAGAAGCATATGTGAATTCATTGTCAATACATGCTGAGATGTGCATGTAGAACACTGATGATATTCTGCTAGATTGACTCGGAGCTTTGGAACAGGTTTGGCTGCAAGGTTTTTTGTGCTCTGTCCCTATTGTTTGGCTATCTCCAATTATCTTTACCACAAGAATTTTGTTCACGTTTACCCACAATATATTACCTCCATTTATTGAAAACCATGGTTTTTAAAATTGAACTGGTCAGGGGTCTGGTTACCGGGTTGAATGGTCTGACTGTTCAATCCGAATGATTGGCTCATTCTGACAATAAAAATAAAAAGATTGAAAATTTGAAAAACGATCAAAACCAGTCAAACAATTAACCAATCGGTTCAGCGGTTTGTTGGCCAAAATCGATGCTTTTGAGGAAAAAAACGGTTTTGAAAGAAAACGAAAGTGACCGATTCCCGTTTTTTCCGATCCAACCATTGTATCTGTTCCGATTTTGAAAACCAAATTAAAAATATCTTCTTCTATATAATACTACGCACGAGAATGAGATATTCCCCATTTGTGGCTGCGATGTTACGTGAATGTAGAGTTTTTGGGCAGGAAATAATACTATGTACGACTCGTATCACTCAGAATAATTATAATTAAGGGTGATCAAAGGTTGTATTGGATTTGACTTTCTGAGTCGGGCTGTAAATGTTCAGAACGGACCGGATATGGTGTAGATCCAAAATTGAGTTGTTTATATTCAAAATTGAAACAAACCTTATCCATCGAATTCATATAATAAACAGAATTGAGTAGCATTAATCGATTAAATTAACAAATTATTATAATGTCATGTACTATTAATAAAATAAGCCAAAAATATTGAACTTACATGTTATAATCAAATATATTATAAATAAATTTTATCGGATCTACATTTAAATCAAATCATCAAATCGAATCGGATTATAAGTTGTAATAGAACATCCTTAATAGGATCGAAAATGAATTATGATTTGAAAAGAAAAACATTTGCTATTTCTAGGCCTACAATCTTATATATCCATGCTCTCAATTCACAATGTTTGTCGGGCCTTGGCCTAGATTGGGAAGGGACAGAAGGCATAGGCCCAAGCTCAAATTTTGTGATTCAGACCCAACTATGAATGTTAACCCTCTATCTAAGCCCCTAAAACCATTATTAGATTATTTCTATCGCCAATGTTGAATTGCCAAACCCGATATTCATATTAAGCATCTTAAATTACCAACTTGCTGCTTTCAAAAAATCAAAATAAGTAAATAAATAAAACAAACGCATTGACGACAGACTACAACAGACTATTAGAAGCAAGGTTCAAAATTTCCTTAGAATATGCCCTATATTGAATATATTATATTGTATCAGTAGCTCCCTGAGTAAGGGGTATTTCAGAATGTAGCCACTTTCAGAGGGCTTAGGCAAGCCTAAAACCAACCTTCCCCCCTTAAACAAATAAAAAGTAAAAATAAAATATGAACGATCAAAACACCTGATATATACACCTGTTCGTGTGTATTAACCAATTGTACAGTGATCTTTTTATCGAATAAAGTGACGTTACTAAATGGACAATATTACCCCGTCATGTATTAGCAAGTTTTTGTGCTTATAAGTGATTTAGCCCAGTCTCAGGAAGGTATTATTTGTCCAGTAAATGAGTTGCTTGGAAATATTTTTTTCAGGGACCCACTAAATACCTAAATACAATCACAATTTTTCATATTTTTTTGTATGACTCACCAAATTATCTGCCCACACACTCACCAAATTATTGGCTCGTATTCACATTAGGCCTATAAATTTGCAAGTCGGGACAAGGCACACGATACTTTAGGCTTGAAATATAAATTATTGTCCCAATTATATGGAATTGGCTACATAAATCCGGTTTCACTGTTATATCATGTTCGAATATAATATCCATTGTTAAACTTCCAACACCTATATCAATTCCTAATTTTTAATCTATGCCCTTTTTCTTTTTGTTAGTTCTTTCCCACCTTCAACATGTAGATAATGTAATGATGTGTGCTGCAACATATTATAATAGTGCAAGAGCACATGCCATACACATGGCAAGTATCAACAATGTATAGAATGTGGTATTTGGATTTAATATTTAAGATGCGCCCTAAAACCAAGTCAAGTATCTCATATATATAATACTAGTGTAAGAGCATTATGAACGGGTGCAAGTATAAATTATATATATATATATATATATATATATATAAACATTGATGAATAATGGATTTTTTTTTGTTACTAACATTATCCTAAATTTTTTATTTAAGAAATAATATAAAAGTCATTATATAACAACTTCAACATCAGCTTTTGATGGGTATTAAAATACCCATAGTTGTTTGTTTATTACATCTCTAATTGTAAATGATGAAAATGTAACTTCAATTATTACTTCCCACCTCAGTTGATCCCCTCATTAAGACATATACTTAATGCTATTAATTCCCACTTTCTCGTATTAAATCATATATTTAAGTTATTTTCACTGATAAATGTTACTAATTAAATGTATGCCAATATTTAATAATATAAACCCGTATTTTTTAAAACCGACTAAAAAAAAATCATTATTTATCAAAGTGGTGGCTAGGCAATTAACCAAAATTAATTTGATCAACTTATGAAGTCATAGTCAGGTAATAAATATTTTAAAATATAAATAAATATAGAAAATTATAAAAAAGTAGGAAAAATGAAACATATTTAGGATATTTTTATTAATCAAATTAAAAAACTTAAGTTTAATAAACAAAAATTACTTTTATTGATAATGAAAGTGAAATATATAATTTATAACTGACCAAAAGTGAAATTAGTTTACCACTTGGAAAAGATCAATAATTCAATTTTTTGGTCAAATGTGTTAACATTTAATGTCATAAATAAATACTAAAAATATAATGAAATGTAGAAAAAAAACATAAATGTTGCAAAAAACATTAAAGCACATGTATAATATTATATAATTATCTTATTAAACAAAAAATAAGTGTGTCACAAGAGAATTATTTTTACACATAAATACAAAGAATATATATATATATATATATATATATATATATATAGAGAGAGAGAGAGAGAGAGAGAGAAAACACATCTATAATTCTATATTTACACAACTATTAAAAACGTTAATAAGATTGTGAAACATTCTTTTGACTAAGATATTCATTTTTTGAAATTAGTCCCTATTTAGTTGTGAGATTTAAGTTATAAATTTAACCACTACTTTTCACCTCGTTCAATTAACTATATATAAATCTTATATTTATTTGATAAATGGATATAAAAAGAATGATACACAAAAAATATTTGCAAAAAGAATAATCTAGCTAAGTAGGTAGGGCAACCAATGATACTTAAAACTACACAACTCAATCAAATTATCACATATTTACATAATGTGTTTATATAAACAAAATTGGACTGCAATATGCATATGATTAATAATAAAAATATAAAATATAAAAAACACATATTTATATTAAAACTCTATACATTATTGCTATAATTATCATCATCTAAAATTACCACGTGCAAAGCACATGCATGCATAAGACACATGCATTCCATTAGGCCAAAATCAATGACCACGATAAGGGTGGCCCATATTCACCATTATTGTTTTTGATATCATATCTCTAGACATGTACCTGCATGTGAACTGCACATGCTACTTTTAGATAATAATAACACAACAACAAATAACAATTTCATTCTTCCCACCAATACAACGCACACACACACGAGTCACCAAAATGTTGTGTATTAGGGTATTTGTTAGTTGTAAATTTAGTATTACATAATTTTTCATTAGCAATAAAGTTAGTTGTTTCTAATTTTGTTTACATTGATGAATAATAATACTAGCGATGTTTCTAATTTATTTCTATATTTTTTTTGTGTTTGTGTATTTTTTATTTTGTGCATTTAATTAAGACACCATGGCTTGATCGATTTATCCCAAAATGTTCAACTATTGGCCCATTTAGACAATAAAATGTTTTTTTTAGGTAGTTTTAAATTGTACATTTCATGTATATCGTAGTTATTATTTATCACGTTTAGTTCCATTCAATATGACGATACATAATATTAGAGATGTGCCCAAACATTTTCTATTAACTCTCTTAACTATCTATAAAATTTTGTGCGCATTTCTATCATTTTTTCTAATTTTCATTATTTAATTATGACATCACGGTTTGACCCATTTGACATGAAAGGTTAAACCATTAGACCGCATCTTTAGATTATCACTATTTATCATGATTTGTTTACCATAATTAATATATGGTATGAAAGAGTTGCTCCATTTTGTTGTTGGTATTTCTTTGCAATTCTTGTGTTTCTTTTCATCTTCAAGGTTTTATTATTTAAATTTTACATCATGTTTTGATTCATTTGACTTTAGTGGTTGTCCACTAACCAGCCACACAGATGGCTAAAGTACGTTCTTTTTTTTTTTTTTTGTTTGATATGGTAAGCATATTAATATAGATGTGTCCAACCTTTTTGTATGGATTTTTTTCGTTTTTATTTGCATTTTATTATTTTTTGTTAAATCGTCAAATATTTAATTATGGCATCAAAGATTTAATCATTTTATCCAAAATGGTTACTTCTTCCATAGGCCAAAAAAATAAAATGCTATATTTCCAAAATGGCTTAGAAATGTAGGTTTTTTGTATACAAGTAGTAGAATTTAATGTTGAAAACCAAAAAGACCTCAAACAATGGATTTAAAAGGAGATAAAGGGAATCGATGCACCAAGGCCTTGTTCGTTTCATAGATTTTAGTAGGGAAAAAGTGAGTCAATTGCATTTTTTTTTTCAAGATTTAGGTGGGACCTTTGATAAATATGTTTTCCCCGGGTATCACTTACTCGTGGAAGTGCTACATTTCTCCTCTGTAGAGAGTAAATGCTCAAAATGTGATATGTCAAAAATACCTATTGAAACAATATAATCCAAGAAGCATAGACTTGGGCCCAAGGGTAAAAATGACAAAACATAGAAAATTAACCACTTATGCAGGAAAGGAAAGTGGGTGAGGCAAAAGAACATGGGAAAGTTGAGAGGCCTCATTTACCTGAACAAATTTATCAAAATAGAACATTATAAGTACACTTACCCAGATAAACGACCTATTTGTAAATGAACAGGCCTAAATGTATGTATTCTATACATGTGTATCTATGTATTCTTTGGCTCTCTACAACTATGGGATGAACCACTGAGCCCCCATCCACCCGAAAACAAGTCTAAATGGCACTGTTAGGAACCATTTAACTAATAATAATTCCCCATGAAAGCCAATCGAGTTTGTACATGCCCCACAACCCTTCCAATGCAAGGCTGACATGGGGCTTAAACAGCCCTAATACAGCCATTAATTGCAATTCATTCGGTCATCGTTATATTTAAAGTCTTATTTCAACTTTATGGGACTGGCCGCATGAATCCTGTTCAACATATTTCATTTATATTATGTTTGGTTTGAATGAAAAAGTAGGGAAATGAAAAGAAAGATAGAGAAACCTTTACAAACATTGTATAGATTCCCTTACCTTTCCCTATCTTTTCCTTCAAACTAAACATAACCTTAGAGTCTTTACCACTGTTAAAAGTAAATATTAACGTTCAAATCATTTCTTGATTTCAACCCATATCCTTCTTGATCTGTCTAATCGGACTCTCCTTTTGTTCCTTCTAACTTGCAACAGACGATAGTCGTCTGAGCATTGAATCTCTCTCTATATATTAGCATCAATTAGAACTATTGATAGGTTATATACATAAAATATATTATTACTTGCACAATTCAGATTTTCCGTCCACAAAAATCCTACCCATACCCATATGACATATTATAGTTGTACATCGGAAATATATCCCCGTGAATGATAATATTTTCTCAATATAAGTGAGACGTGGGTAAGAGATATTGCAACCTTAATCTCTTGATCAGTTGCTCTGCCATAGGTTGAGATTGCTGGAAGAGGAACGTGTAGGTACTGTTGAGTTTTGCTTCCCCTTCCCCCTTTTCTTATTTGTATTCTTCCTTTTCTTTGAATACGAACGCTGACAATCCGAAGTGGCTTGATACAATATACGCTTCCGTAAACTGCAATACTAACACCTGGACTTGTCTAAGTTTACACTCAAGCGTCCATGAGGTCATCCTTTCGATTGGCACCTCAACTCCAATAAACTAATCGCCAATTCTACAACAATTTCTACTGTCACCGACAGATTAACTTTTGTCTACTTCTGCATCCTTGGGAGCATTTTGTTGTTAGTAAGTTTATTTGCTTGCTTAACGATCCAAACGAGAAAAGCCTATTCACTTGTTGTGCAGGAAACCCTTCCAGAAAGGAAAAAGAAAGAGCTGGCTGTTGTTAATAGGATATGGAGGAATGCAGGAAGCGTATCATTTCTTTTCGGAGGCGTACCCAGAGAAGAAACACTACATCACTTGATAAGAGCCAATCGAATACGGTATATTCATCGAGTATGTACAAATGATGCTGTTGGAAAAAAGAAAAAAAAGGAAATTAAGATGAAGCTCGATAGTTTTATTTATTGCTCCACCATACATATACCCACTCTATGGCTCCAATTTACCAATCTGTCCGTTTGATTGTCATTTTATTCGTGTAGGTTGCATTTGACACTTCTTATTTTAATAATTTATTTCAAATTTCAGTTAAAAATTTGATGTTCATACCCATATTTTAACTTAAAAAGGGAGATAAGTCCTTAAAATAAGTAATGCCAAAGGCATCCCAAATCAATGATGGGCATGATAGGTAATTGAATTATAAGACATGGGATTTGAATTTGAATCATAATAAATCCAGATTGGATTCAGTTTTAATCTGTTTTTATTTTTTTTTTAAATATAAAAATTAATAAATAATTACTTCATAACTTTATATATAACAAAGTAACCTATGTATAGAATACTGAATTCGCATAACTTTGTAGATAATATAATATATAAAAATATATATTTTTAAAAATTTAAATATAATTATGTAAATTTTATATATTAAATTAATAAATATTATAGTATAAATGGATTAATTATTAATCCAATGCAAATTGCAAAATTTGAATCCAATTGATAGTATCTCGACCTGGTATCTATGATATTTTAGTTAGATATCATTGATAGGCCTACTTAGAGCCCTTTTAGGGACATTTTGCGTTTAGACGAACATTTTATTATTCTCTAAGCCACGGTGGTTTAGCACCTATGTTCCATAAGCCACTCCTAATAGATTCAACTTGGAGTGTTAGGAGCCATATATTGAAAGTCCTCTCAAGCGGGGAAATTGATAGCTGTGTTAATGGTTTTTTTAACTAAAAATAGCACTCCACATCAACCATATATAAAATTCATATTAGTTGAACATGATGGTTATTTAGCGGGCTATGGAACCAATGACAAACTACTTATAATAAATTCTCGGCCCCACTGCAAAAGGTATAAGCCTCATGTATTTTATTACTGACACAAACCTTTTCAGTGATTCCACGGCTCCCTCTACAGCCATCACATTCAGTTAATCCTTGCTCTCGTTACATCTCCTACACCACTACAGTCACATGACTGATATAGGGGCATTACTACTGGTTGAACAACCCTTAAAACAGCCATCATTGGCCCATCAAGTGCAACTAATCCATATATATATATATATACTTTTTTATTAAGATCTATACTGCGGGGAAAGCATGCTTTCAAAGGAGCTTTGACCAACAACACTCCTTTTTTTTGGACAGGATTAGACGGTGAAATTTGATGAATATCACTTGGATTTCATCCCACTTTGATGACACCAGTTGATTGATCGTAAAATTTCTAACATCGTGCCTGTTTATTCTGATTTAGCATTTTTGGACAGGATTTGACGGTGAAATTTGATGAATATCACTTGGATTTCATCCCACTTTGATGACACCATTTGATTGATCGTAAATTTTCTAACATTATGCCTGTTTATTCTGATTTAGCATTTATAACTTTACACTCAAACTAATGCAAGTATGAGTAAACGAACTATTTGGTTATATCGAGAGTGGTCATCAGGTCTTGGTCTTGTCGTGATTCTCCTCGGCACAATCCCAACGGTCAAGAAGGCAGAAGCACATCTTGTCATTTTCAGGGACCACTACTTGATTGAATCGTTTGTTGAAGTCCCGTGCAGCTGTGACATTAGAGAATGGTATTCAACAGTGTTAAGTTAGGGAGAGTGCAGGAGGAAGAGAAAAAAATAATAATAATAAAAGATGAGAAAACAACAAACGTGCTATTAGGGCTATAATAAGATCGGATTTGAGTCCGATTCAACTACATATCAATCCAATTCTAATATTAAATAGAATCAGGTTTTAACACTCGCATTGGAATAGATAGATTGGGCATTTGAAATACCGTTGACAGCCCTACATGATATGCATATGTACCAAAATTCATTATGATATGCCAGATTCTAAATGATTCCTCTGTGTGTGTAAGAAGTTATGGAACTGGAACTGGAATCAGTTAATAGTGGGAGTTGGAATTGGAATCAATAATGAAATAAAATGAAATCAAATGAGGGTTTGTCTAATTCGTAGTTGGAACTGAAATTGGAATTAGAATCAAAATTCATTGAAATTAGAATTAGAATGGTCTATTACCATAGTCTGTTTGATTCAGACAGAAACTCAAATTAGAATTAAAATAAAGGTATAATAGATTTCATTCCCAATGAAGGAAAAAGATAATAAAAACAAAATTCTAATTTCATCCAACCAAACAGTTGTGTCCATACCCCCTATTCCCACGAACCAAGCGAACCTTTAAATTTTATATGCTAGTTCCAAGTCAAACACAATTTCAAAGCAAGTATTACTTTATGGCATGTTACCTATACTTAATCTGTTATTGATGCATGCCAGAAAAATTAAATTTAATGACACGTTATTAACTTGTATTGTTACCGTTGTTTACAAAACGTGAATAATTTAGAGATTATTTTTCTACACATCTTATGCAGCTAGACTAAACAACGTGCAACGTAATGCAAGGCGGGTGAAATGGCGGGCAAATTCGAATAACATTTTATTTAAAACTCTGAAATTGGCATGGTTTTTAAAACTGAATCGGTCAGGGGTCCGGACGGTTCGACCGTCTGACCCGAATGGCTGACCCGTTTTGAAAAAAATAAATAAATAATAAAAATTTTGAAAAACGGTTAAAACGGTTCGGATGGTTCAAACAGTTAACGGGCCGATTCAGTAGTTTGTTGACGAAAATCAATGGTTTTGGGGAAAAAAGCGGGTTTGGGGGAAAATGGACCAGTTCCCGGTTTTTCCAGTCTAACCGTCTAGTCCGATTTTGTTTGAAAACCATGGAAATTGGTACATATATTTTTTTTAAGTTCAGTTTGGAAGGAGTAGAAACACAAATAATGCAAAATATGTACTGTATAAATACATATAAAATAATACAAAAACACAAGATTTTGCACTCCATATGGGAAAAAAGCGGGTTTGGGGGGAAATGGACCGGTTCCCTGTTTTTCCAGTCCAACCGTCCGGTCCAATTTTGTTTGAAAACCATGGAAATTGGTACATATATATTTTTTGAAGTTCAATTTGAAAGGAGTAGAAACACAAATAATACAAAATGTGCACTGTATAAATACATATAAAATAATACAAAAATACAAGATTTTGCACTCCATATATTTGTATTTGTACTTATTTCAAATGGATGCTCTTTTATTTGCGATACAAATGCCAATTTGGGGTATTTATGTACCCTAGTTTGCATTTATTTGGTATGTAAAAAAAATGATTATCAAAGTAAACTTGTATTTTTTGACACTTTTGTACTATGATAAGAGAACATTACCGTATCTATTTTTTGGATACAATTTTGTGTTCTTTTGATAATTAACTTTTTGACTAAAGTTAAGGCTAGGGCTGTTCATAAGAATACCCAACCCGACCAACCTGGACCGACTCAACCCAAGTCGCCCGGGTTTTCTTCAGCACCGGTCGATTTTGGATTATAAAAAATCATAAATCGACTTAGTAGTTAGTTACTTGTTAGTAGTTACAACCTACTTAATTACACTATATATCTCTCATCTCTATAGTGTATTGGCAAATAGTACTCTCAAACTTTGCTCCCTCCACAATTGGATCCATGGATGGGCCACAAAACATTAAGGAAATGTTGGTTTCATTTGAAAATATAGATAAAAAAATGAACACTTGAACAACAACTAAGTCACCACTAAATAGAGCCAAAATCGACTTAAACCGATCAAGCTGGTTTCGGTTTCAATCTCAAGTAACCCAATCAGGTTGAATCGATTGGAAAAACATCAATAAACCGACCCAACCCAACCCATGAACAATCCTAATTAAGGCTTTCAAACATAAGATAGTTTAAGCATTTAATAATGGATCCACACATTACACCGATTTCAAACAAACAACATGAATACAAAAACGATTTGAAATATGAACCATATTTACATTCACGAATAAAAAAAAAAGGTAAATATATAATTTACATATTTACATTTTGGTTGCAACTAAACACAACCTTATGAATAACTCGAAAACTACAAATGAGAGTATGGGACCATGCATTTATTTTCATCGCTGGACATGGCATAATATGAAACTGACACCACTCGTCTCATACATATGATGGGTCCGGTCTCATGGTGATTTCAGTCTCGCCTTAAGATGTGCGGTGTCGGATCATATTGGAACGGATCCCAACTCGCGAAAGTCACTAATACTAAGTGTATTACGTGGAGATCATCAAGGGCGTTTATTTTGGCGTGTTATAAAACACTTTGTCGCCAATTGGACGGTGATGATTGATGGCTTCCGATGATCATTAGACAACTATGTAGATTCCCATACTTTATTCTTACTTCAAAGGTATGTTGAAACAGGAAAATGATAGATTCTCTGGTTTGAGGGATCCCAATCCCAGATCAGCCACCTTGGGGTTGGGGCATCCGTTCATCGTGTTTATCACCAAACTTAACTAGATTTTTTACTCACTGCGTCAATTTAAAACGGTAGGGGCATTTTCGTCTTTCCACCATCTTAGTCGAACCATTTGAGTTAAATTTGAAGAGATGAGTCGATGACTAGTAGTTACCGCGTGACAAAGCACACGACTCTTAATACCTCCTCTAACAGGAAGGCAACTTGGTTATTAAATGTAACAAAAGTTAGTATTAACTATTAAGTAGAGTAAGAGCTTCTGGGTATTGGTTGACGTGGTGAGTACGATATGTGAAAAAAAAAGACCGGAGATGTCGTCAATTTGACTATCCTACACCATCGTTTAGGGCGGGAAGTCGAATTAGCACCAGGTATACCCGTAAGAGCTTCTGTGTTCACTCAATCTTGGCCTTAGGCTTTCTAGGGCTTTTTTCAGTTCAGTCATTGACCTTCTATGCATATTGCACACTTCGATTCGATCTTTGCTTATGCAGAAATCATAGGATTTATCAGACTCTATCTTCGCTAACCATTATCGGGAAGCGAAAATGAATCTCCGCAAGGGCTACAGGGTATGGGTACAAGACAGAGACTCTGCCTGGTTGCCGGCCGAAGTAGTTGACGCTTCTGGAAAACTAGTTCAAGTTGTCACATCGTCGGGGAAGAAGGTGAGTTTATTTTTCTTCTTCTCTTTTCTTTTGTTTTTTACCTTTGTATTCATTGTGTTCGTTTATATTTTCTCTTTCTCTTTCCGTCTGTTTCCCACCATTTTTCATTGTTACGGGGACGCCATTTGCTGTAATCGTTTTTCAGGTTTCAATTTCTCGTGAGAAATTATTATTGAGGGATCCAGATGCTGACCATGGCGGAGTTGACGACATGACCAAATTAACGTATTTAAATGAACCTGGAGTTCTTTACAACCTCGCAAGAAGATACTCACTTAACGAAATATATGTAAGTGAGCGTCCTCCATTTACTTGTATGGAGTGAACTTTGTAGTTGTTGCCGCTGAATTCATAGCTGCTTGTTACATCTAAATGATAGATTTTTCTGCTGTTTGGGACTGGTGGGAATGCATCTCTGGCTACTGAAGTTGCATATAGTTTGATGTTACCTATGTGAAAAAAGGGTAAATAAAGAAAAAAAATGTTTCTATACATGATGAAGAAAGCTCGAGTTGTCAACTTAAACTGTACTGGCCTTTGAATTTCCTCTGCTGCGTAACTCTTCAATTCTTGTCCACTCGTCTGTCTCCTAGGTGGGTTGCATGCCTAAGAGAGTCCTGTTATACCATGCCATTTTTCTAAATTCAAATGATTTTCGAGGATTCTATGAGATTGCAAACCACCTTGTCGTGTCCTTTCCTTCTGCTCTGGTAGAAATATATCTATAGCTGCCACAATTCAACACCACCTAAAAACAGCTTAATGAACCCTGATAATTGTTAGGTAGTTTGTAGTTTAAGTGGTGTGCCCTTGCAACTCTTGATAAGTTTATGGTTTAATAACTTTATCTTCAGAACTCTTGCACCAATGAAACCATATAAAACTATGGATTATGGAATTATTTAAATGATGTAGGATGGGGTAGGGGCCTACTAATTTAAGATTTGGTGGTGGCCTTTGTGAGGTGAAAGCGGGGCTTTGGGTGAATACTAATGGTATTAAAACAAGTAGATAGTTTGCTGTCCACCAAAGAATGAGCAAGAACATAGAAAAAGAAGGAGAAATTTGTTAGTGTCATAAAAAAGAAAAAAAGTTTTGCTGTTAGGGAAAGCAGCAAAGAGACAGATTGCTTAATGCTTATAAGAAGAAATAGGTGACAGAGGGAAAAAGGAAAAAAATCCTGGCAACAACCAGAAATTACCAAACCAAACTATATTTGTTCAAATCAATTATTCTTAAATTCTAATTACAATGGCTCTATTTATAGAGTATAGACTCAACTTGTAAACTGGAATGTCCCTTTACATACCCCATTTTGGATTCAGAATCTGATCTAAAACTTCTAATTGCTTTAAAACTAAGACAGACCCAAAGATAGCCCATTAGGACATCTAAATAAGGACTCTAACATGTAAACAACTTTAATAATTATTTCCAAATCCTACTGAAATGTAACTTAATTTAAAGGCACCAGAATTACTAAACATAATAAATCGTAAATCTACTATAAATATTACTTGCATGAATTACTATAAATAGTAGCTCCTAAAGTTACCATAAATAGTAAATAGTAAATTTGAAATGACAATAAAATTCTGAAAAATAGAATCCTGTTCTGAAGACCTCTATGGCTAGAAAATTAAATAAAAAACTGCATCAATACAAGATCATTTTGCTTTCTGAAACTGGTGTAGGATTTGGAAAACTGATTTAATTCTCCATGATTTCTTTCTTTGCTTTTGTATTTGGCTATCTGCATCATTAAATGAAAAGGTGATTCCAAGAATTGGCATCTGCAGAAGTTATTGAATCCATTCAACATTAGTTCAACTCAATCATCATTGTCAGAGCAATATAAGAACCTAAACAGTATTTTATGTATTTGTTTTTCGTTTTTTTGATTCCAATTATTATTTTTTTGTATTTCTTGTTCTTTTCATAAATAATGTTCCAATGTACTGGTTTGTATGAAGACTCATGCAGATTATGAAGACATAAAGCCAAAAAAGTTAGGAATGCTTTTTTTTTTTTTTAATGAAAAATTAAAGCTAAGAGAATAAAATGGATTGAAGATGTTTCTTGACCATTCTTGTAAAGAGAAGGAAAAACATAAAAGGCAAAATATTAAAGTTCCCTTTTAAGAGTTCCCAAAGAAGTGGATTTGAAAATTGGGAAAATTCAGAGGGACTTTCTATGGGAGGGGGTGGGGGACCAAAAGGTTTCATTTGGTCAAGTGGGAGAAGGTCTGTAGGTCAAAGGAGGGGGGAGTGAGAAGGGTAAAATCATTCAACAAAGCACTTTTAGGGAAATGGCTGTGGAGATTTGGGCAAGAGGGAGAGAGGGAGGATTTATGGAGGAGGGTAGTGGTTGGGAAATATGGGGTAGTGAGGTTTGGGTGGGAGTCAAGGGAGGTGAGGAGCTCATATGGGATAAGTGTATGGAAGGAAATCATGAGATTTAATCAAGACATTAGAACTTTAGTTAAGTTTAAAGTGGGGAAGGGCTTAGATAAGGTTTTGGGAAGCGAGTGGCTTGGGGTGGGAAAACTGTGTCTGGTGTGTCCCAGACTTTACAAGCTGACAAATCAACAAGTGATCATTTTTTTTTGATCAACAAGTAATCATTGATAAGTGCTATGAGTGGAGAGGGGGGCAACTGATTTGGAACCCGAAGTTCAGAAGACCGTTGTTGGACCAAGAAGTGGAGGAGTGTATTCTGTTATTGGAAAAGTTACAAGATACAAATATATCCAGAGCTAAACAGATGGAATATGGTGGAAAGAATGCAGAGAAGGAAGGTTTTCAGTTAGACCTTTCTACAATGCTTTGGTGGTGCATGACAGTATCCTAACATCAGATCACTTGAAATCCAGATGCTTACAATTAGCAAACTGCTGTTATATGTGCAACCAGGAGGAAGAAACAGTTCTTCATCTCTTCTTCTCATGTAGAGTGGCAGATTTTGTCTGGAAGTTCTTCTTCTACCTGTTTGGAGAGAATGCCTTTCATCCTTTGGTTCCAGCAGAGATTTTCTCCAAATGGCTGAAAATCAGAGGAAGTAAGAAAGCTATAATCCTGTGGAGCTGTATCCCATTCACAGTATGCTGGTCCATTTGGAAAGAAAGAAACAGAATAGTTTTTGAGGACAAGGAAAAAAGCATTGAATATTTGATAGCAGGAGTGGGTAATCTGGTTTCAGCTTGGGCTTTTAGCCTTCCAGAGTTTGACCAAGTGAATAAATCTGATCTGTTAGAGAGTTTCTGGGGTACTCTGGAGTTGAATCCTTGTAAATTTGATTCTTTCACAGTTTGATCTGATCTGTATTTGGTTTGTCAACTTGACAACCATCATTTTGAGATGTACTGCTTTTATTTTCAATTTAATAAAATTTCCTTTTTATCCTTCAAAAAAAAAAAAAAAACAAAGATTCTGTACCACAATGCAGTTTGGCTTGACTGGTCTAGTCAATGGCATTTCCTTTGTTTCTTTTTCCTCCCTTCAATTACCTTTGCATTGGAGACTGATTGTATAGGCAACTTAATGGGTACAGTTTAAAGGTAAGGGTGTTAGTGCAGATATACAAGCATAAAGAAGAGATTCACTTCACCTAGTTTTTTAGCCTAATTTAGCACCAGGATGCCCTTGACCACTTAGCCCACGGTTGGTAAAACTGTGACAGTCAGAGATGATCTCTACGCCTTCCATAATCAACCACATAGTGCATCAATGCTTCTGAGTGGAAGAATTTTATTCTTGTAGTTTTTTTCTGTTGAGGTTTCAAATTGAAAGCACTCTTGCTGCCTTAAAAATATCACTCATGATACACATATTAAGTCCATATTCTCCATCAGATGCTGCTGACATTACCATGATGGAAAGTTTGTTCATGGTAAATTTTGTATGTAATTGATGTTTTTTGGCTCAAAGTTGATTTTCCATCTCATCATAAACCATCCTTTAATAACCTTGACAGACATATACGGGAAGCATCCTGATTGCAGTTAATCCATTTACTAAGCTTCCACATCTATATAATGCACATATGATGCTGCAATACAAGGGAGCTCAGTTAGGCGAGTTAAGTCCCCATGTTTTTGCAGTGGCTGATGCAGCATACAGGTGTGTTATGTTCAAAGGTTTGTGTGGACCTGGTGAGTTATATTTGAATATATGGTTTCTTGTTTGGAGGAATTTTCAACATGCTTTTGTTTGTTTTCTTAATTTAGGGCAATGGTGAGTGAGTCTCGCAGCCAGTCAATTCTGGTCAGTGGAGAAAGTGGGGCAGGGAAAACTGAGACAACGAAACTAATCATGCAGTATTTGACATATGTTGGTGGCCGGGCTGCTGATGATGATCGTACTGTTGAGCAACAAGTTCTTGAAGTATGATTTGCCCTAGATTCATATTCAATATTTCTTTCTTAATAATTGGCAACAAAAGAAGACACATGTTAACTTGTATGAAAAAGTGAAAAAAACATGAAAGTTATGAAGTGACTACTTGCCCCTTACTATCGAACGTACCAGACACAGCTGTAGCAAAAAATAAGTGCTTTGTTGTACATGTACAAAAGATGCAACAAAATAAAGTTTTGTGAGATTTACACGTTAGAACATCAGCACAATTAGAAGCTATTGAATTTGTGGATCTTGGAACCAATCTTCTTGTACTCAGAGGCTGCACGTCTCTAATCTGATAATTGAATCCCCTTGGAGCTCTATATGTCTCCCTCATCCAAAAGACTAAAATAGACTAAAATAGACAAAAGTTATTTTAGTAAAAAGAAAAAAAAAGACTAAAATAGTCTAAAGAAAGGATAGGATTAAGCATCCCAGATGCATACAGCCACACTTGAAACCTTATACACCAGTAAGACAATTATATAACACAGACCAGAGAACCCAACAAAAACTACAACCCTGTGGTGGAAACCGTTGAAAACTATGAAGGATTCCCATAGAAGGCATCTTTGTGATCCATGTATATTCAAGATGTATATTACATTCTTTTGTGTGGTCCATTTTAGCCAGAATTTGTTTTTAGTTATTTTCTCTTTATCTTGGACTGATATCTTGGTTAAAGTTGTGTTACTTGACCTTTTATTTTTTGTTCAACCAAAAATAAGCCCTTTTATTTTTTGAGGCATTCATATTTGTTGATACTCTCATCTTACTCCTTATTCTGTTTTGATCTTTTGGATTATTATATGATCAGCAATTAACTTACATTGGTTTTCTTTCTGTTTGCTACCAGTCAAATCCACTTTTGGAAGCATTTGGCAATGCAAAGACAGTTAGGAATGATAACTCAAGGTCACTGCAGCTTCTTGAATTCGTCCTCTCCCCTCCATCTCTCTCTCTCTTGCTACTGTTTTGGTTGCCAGATACTTTTGTCTCTTGGTTTTGTAATTTGTGCTTTAAGGTCCTGGTATTGCTTTAAATGACAGAAAGTAAACAAAGGGAATTTGAGGAGTAAGGTTATTCCCAGTCTAGAGTCTGAAGCAGCAGTTTGTTCAAGGAAAAATTTAGAAGATTTTAGATGGAGTTTCTTTCTTGTTGATCCTGAAGTTTCTGCTGGTTTTGTTGATTGGTGGGACTATAGAGTCTAGTGAAGTGAGTTTGTTGTGATTTTGTTAGTATTGTGTTGAGGTCTTTCCTGTGGCGTTTGTTTCTGTGTATCTTTTTCTTTTTCTATTTCAGTTGAAGGGGTGTTATCAATATGTTTTATGTCGATGAGTTGAAGGTGTGCATTGGGGATGAGGTTGGTAGAAGGGGTTGTTTTGTATTCCGTGGGTGATATCCTTTCACGTCTTTGTGTCCTTTCTGTCTTAATAAATTGTCTTTTTTATTTATTACCAAAAAATGTCTTATTTTCAGTTTGTAGTTTTCTGTTGTTAGGTGATATCTCATTTGCCCTGCCAAATACTGTAGTATTTTTATTTCTAGTAATATGCTTTTTTTGATTTACCATGCTTGGTTTGTTCTGAGGTTTCTTTTTTCTTGTTTGCAGCCGTTTTGGAAAGTTTGTTGAGATCCAGTTTGATGCAAATGGTAGGATATCTGGTGCTGCAATTAGAACCTACCTTTTGGAACGTTCTCGTGTAGTGCAAATAACAGATCCTGAAAGGAATTACCACTGTTTTTATCAGTTGTGTGCCTCCGGGAAGGTATTTCTTCAATGTGTTTTTATGTATTTGTATGCCCATAGTTTGACTACACAAGACTATTTCTGGCAATTATGTCTATTTTAGTTCTGCTCTGTTCCTTATAAATATTTGTATATTTGATATTTATTTTTTGTAAAAGCTTACTGCTCGTGATCTTCTATACTCTGCTCTAGAAATCTAGTAGGTTTCCTGTCATTTGCTTTTTATTTTGCTAAATAAAGCTGTCCTGATGTCTGGCTTTCTGAACAAACAGAAAATGAAAGACTAAATAAATTCAGCAATACTGGGATGGATATGTAAATGCCTAACATCTTTTTCTTGATTGTTGCATGTAGAGCATATGCTGATCATTGGAGATACTCTGCTTTTGCGCATAATAAACTGGTCATCTTCTTCATTTTTTTTGAAGATAAATAAAAAGAAATTTTATTGCTAAAAGGAAAAAACACTGCAAAATAACTAGGTGACTAGATGTCACCCCCTCCGAATTACATCAATAAAAACCACAAAACAAGGAAAACTTGCAGAAATAATACACAGCTAAGTACACCTATCAGAGCTCCTTCTGTTTCTTTCCTTCCATATTTCCCAGCATACAGCAAAGGGAATACATGTCCATAGGATCTTAACTTTAATTCCACCTTGAATTCTTGGCCGGCTGCTGAAAATCTCAGACGGATCAGCCAAAGTACTTCTGACCACCTTGAATAACTTGAAAAAATAGGACCAGATTGGGTATGAAAAGTTACAATGGAGCAAAATATGAGACACATCTTCCTGAGCAGCAAACATAACACACATCTTCCTGGAAACTGCAGCCCTCTGAGTTTCAAGTTATCCTGTGTAAGAATGCATCCTCTTACAATCAACCAAGCAAAAGCTTCAGCCCTTGGTGGTACAGGCTTCCCCCAAACACCTTTAACTGGATCAGCCACCACCCGATTTCTGATCAGTGCCAAGTACAAGGACTTGACAGAGAACTTCCCATCCTTAAACTCTTTCCATAATCTACATTTGTGACTGAAGGGTTGATGTCTAATGCCTGAAGTTTTGCAAGCAACTCCACACACTCCTCTACCTCCCAATCGAGAAGAGGTCTTCTAAAATTTGGCTTCCAAACCACAGCACCATTAACTACTTCATGGCAATCTGAAATTGGCACTTCTTTCTTACTCAGATCATATAATCTTGATCATAAATCAGAAAATTTCCCCACCCCGACCAATCATCTTCCCAAAACCTTATACTTGACCCACAGCCCACTTTCCATGTATAGAAAGGAACCAGCAAAGAGTTAAAACTCATAATACCTTTCCATACACATACTCAATATGCATGTCTCACCTCCTTTGAATCCCACCTAAAATTCATCACCCCATACTTGCAAGCCACCGCTCTTCTCCAAAGAGCCTCCCTTTCCCTTCCAAACCTCCAAACCCACTTCCCCAGTAATGCTTTGTTGAAGATACCCACCCTCTTCACCCCTAAACCCCCATCTCTTTTTGATCTACACACGAGCTCCCACTTGATCAGATGTACCTTCTTTCTCCCAGCCCTAGCATTCCACAGAAATTCTCTATCCAACCTTTCAATCTCCCCCACCACAGCAGCAGGAGCTTTTAGTAAAGATAAGTAGTAAACTGGCAAATTTGAAAGCACATTTTATCAATGTTAATTTTCCTGCAAATGATAAATACTTCCCTTTCCACCCCGCAAGCCTCTTATCAATTCTGTCCAAAACAGGTTGCCAAGTGGAGATTGAAGTAGCTCTAGCACCAATTGGAAGTCCAAGATAGGAAAACGGAAACTGCCCAATCAAACACCCATGGCCTTAGCACACTCTTCATGCACCAACTGCTGAGCATCACCTACCCCTATCATTATGCTTTTGCTTAAATTAATCTTAAGACCTGAGAGCAACTGAAAACTCTTAATAATACTTAGTGACATAGCTTGCTCAGCTGATGCTCCCAAGAAAATTAAAGTATCATCAGCATATTGCAAATGAGATATAACTAGCCCTTCCTTCCCAACCCTGAACCTTGAATTCAGCCCAATCTTCTTCATGATTGTTGCGTATAAAACATGGGCAGTTTACCATTTATTCCTCTTGTAGAAAGGGGATTGGATGAATCTCAAAGAAGCGCTTTTTTGATAAGTAACTGTAAATTTCATTAGAATATCAATTTGAAAGCACTCTATAACCTCCTAGATGAAAATGATGAAGACAAGAACAACAACATGAGGCTGATAACACTTGAATCTATAGTCATGCATTTAGGTTGATTGAGAGCATTGCAAGGGAGTTGAATGTTATTTTCAAATATGTGAGAAGAACAGCAAATGGGATGGCAGATATTCTAGCCAAACATGCGGCTATGGGATATCAAATGTTTTGGGAAAAACTGTAAAACTGTGTTTTGGGGGAAAAACTTTCTCACCCTGTTGTAACTTTCTTATTTCGCTCTAATAAAATATTATCTTATTGATCAAAAAAACGAGGCTGATAACACTAGTAAATTCTCTCCTGGGTCTGGTACCCTAGGGGTGCAACTTGGGTCGGTTTGGGTTGGAAATTTGTCAAATTTTCAATGTGCCCGAACCCTAACCAGCTAACATGAGCCCTATGTAGTTGACATTTTTCAAGTTGGGCAACCTTGCTTGCAGCCTTAGTTGAGATCTCTGTTATAGCTAGAGAAGTGTCAGTGGACATTGCTGGGATGATGGACTTTTTAGTTGAGATAGGGGGAGGCGTTTGTGACACAGGAGGGAAAGGTTGGGTTTAGAGGAGGATAGGGTGGCTCTGATCAGGCTTATTGGGGGTAGTGATAGGGAATTAGGAATAGTAATGTTAGTTAGGGATGAGGAGGTGGAGCTGTTGACTTAAGGAGCACAAGAAATTATTAAAGGGAACAGATGATTATCTATTCATTTGTTTGAGGTGGTGGTGAATATTGTATGTAGTTGAATTAAGGTCCTACTTTTGAAGCATTGGGCTCTGGTTGCTTACTCATCATCGATTTTGTTATAATTGGAATGCTTATTGACCTGTAAAGGAGCTGTAGGCCAACTGTCAAAAAAGAAAAAGGAGCTGTGGGTCCTGGTGTCTGTTGGTCAACTGTGGTTATGACAAAAGAGTCAGCTTTCCAAGACAAATTGGTGCTAGAAACTTCATAAGAGTTATTTAGAAGCTGTTCTTCAAGGACTGAACTTAGCAGTTAGCCTTGCTTCTGGATTTTGGAGCTTGATGATAGGAGACTGAATTAATCGTGAACAGGCTAATTGGAGAAATGGATGGAGCTTGGACAATCAGACATCAAATTTTAGGGAAGCATGATTTCTATTGCCTTAGGCTACAAGTAGAAATTCTGTGAACACCTTGATCCACTAATTCCTTGTGAGGTTCTCTTGCCCAAGCCACAAAGTAGGTAGACTGGAATTGAGCTCTCGAGAATATTTACTTGGCTTATAGAGAATTGTGTTGGAAGGGGTGCTCTTTTTCGGTGCATGGACAATAATGAGCAACCTTAGGTTAGATGTATTTCTTTTCTGCCTTCTTAATTATGAGTGTATGCTTTGTAAGTTGATTCTGTACACTTTCTATAAACTTTCATTAATGAAATTAACCACGTAAAAAGACGACATATTTATACTTGATGAAATGAAAGTACTGAAATACCTTTCAAAAGTTCTAACTGAATATTACCATGAGAACAAGGGATGGATTATGAGCCAATGTATACATATTTTTTTGGAGAGGAGTTCTTTCATTCAAGGTTTGATCGTACAGTGAAGAAAAGAAGAGGATTAGAGAAAAAGTGTTTTTGGAGTGCCCAATTCTTGGGTAGTGGTGCCCCATGCTTTATTTCTATTAGGGTGATAAAAAAAGGAAATACAATTATAGTTCCAGGCCTGACGGTCCACACCATTAAAAGACTATAAAACCACAAGAAAAGAACATCCTCACAGCATTGTTACTCTGATAACAGGCTGACAACACTCCCCCTCGAGTTGGGTTGTTGTATATGTTAATCATGTCCAACTTGTCACAAAGTTCATTGTGCTGCAAATAAGGAAGACCTTTTGTGAGAACATCAGCTAGTTCCTCCTTAGAGTTAACATTAGGAAGTGCAGATTTCACCCTTGTCAAGCTTCTCTCTTATGAACTGCTTATCTACCTCAATGTGTTTTGTCCCAACGTGGAGAATGGGATTAGTTGCAATATTTATGGCTGCTTTTACATCCTTCTATAGGTGTTCTGATTTTGAAGAGGACCCTCGAAGATCATTGCATCTCCATATGCATTAAGGAGGGAATAAGAATAAGATCATTCTGATATTGGCAATGGCCTTAACATATTGTAGTTCAACAAAGGAAAAATAAAATAAAGAGTGATGGGGTGGTCAGAGGAAATAGAAGTAGAAGCAAAGAAGTTGAGATTAGCAAAGTCATTCGCAAAGGGCTGGATTATTTGGAGTTTAATGATGAAAAATGGACCTCGATGCTTTTGTTGGAAGATGATGTAGTTTGTTTAATTTTTTTTGGATGTTGCTGTTTATGTAGTGAGGATACCTCAATGGCAAAACAATCTCAAGAAGGTGGGGAAGGTTTTCGAAGCAGTAACGAGGAGAAACGAGAGGGGGTGGTTCTGTTGTTTTCACAGAAAAGTTGAAAGACAGAAGAACAAAGAGGATATGCATTCCAATAGGCTTCCAAATGGGCTTCGGTTGTAGATGCACTACATGAGTTTCAATTGAGTAAGGATAAAACGAAGTGGGAAGGGTTGAAAGGAATCGGTTTGAGAAGGTGTGACCTCAAAGAAGAGAAGCTCAAGACCACGACAATGCTTAGATTGATGACGACTCTGAGGGTGGTTCTAACTGATGAAGAAGTAAGGTGTTAACAACATAGTGGAGGTTGTTGACTCGAAGCCCGTTCTGGAGGTTCTTAAGGCTAAGTTTTACAACCTTGCCCCTTCGTTTGTCACGCCTTTTGACAGTAGAAAGGCAATCTTTGAAGTTGAAGAAGAAATAGATGAGTTGCAGATAGTTGAAACTAGTGTTGGATTGGTTTTAGTGGAACGATGGTTTCCAAACTGCAATAGTATTAATCTCATAGTCGAGATGATAGTATTAAAGCTCTTGGGCCTCCCATTCAATCTTTGGGCGGTAAGGGTGTTCGAGAGTATCGTGAATGCTATTGGAGGGTCTCTGGTTGATGTTGATATTTAGGATCTTCGTGGTGCAAGAATTAGAATCTCGGGGGTGTGTCCTAAAGCTATCCCTTGAGCCATGGAGTTGTGTGTGGATGGTCATTGGCACAGGGTGTGGATTGCGTCAGAAACTAAAGCATCGCTTTGAAGGAGTGATAGGGAGCTTGAGTAAGATGATGACGTGGTGAGTCAGCTCCCAAGTGGAAGAAGAGGAGAGGGAGTGTGGGGAGCTCCAGAACAAGGGAGTGGAATCGATGTGGAACGTTGCAAGTTTGCAAATGAGTCTCCTCTGTTCCAAAGCAGTTATGAGGAAGATAGAGAGGCGGTGTTTCGAGTATGGTGGGGTGGGTTTTATTCATCGAGTTGTCAATTTGGGTCATATGGGTTGGTTGGCCCAAAAGGAGAAAAGTTAAAGCCAACTAATGTGATCGACCTGCTTCCTTTGCACATGACCCCTAAGGAGTTGAGTTTAATGGGAGATAATTCTGGTCCATTTTCTTCCCCTTCAAAGATTGATAGTGTCTCTTGTCTAAGCCGTGGGTGACCAAAAAAGAAATTCTCTTGGGGCTGGTAGGTCAAGGGAGGTAGAATGACGAGGAAGGATAAAACCATGGTTTTGAGGTCCAAAAAGGTAACGCCTTTTAAACATAACGATTTATGAACCTTTAGCGGCCATGGCAAAAGGAGTCTTGGGAGTGAGTCATTATGAAGTTTGTGAGCTTGGAAGATTTGAGTCACTCTAATGGTCAGAAGGTTGAAGCATGTTCAGAGAAGATGGTTCCCCAGACTTTACCATGGGACATTGAAGGAGGCGGTTCACAAGAAAGAGCTACTGTCAAGGACTTAATTGTTCACGTCAAGAAAGATGTTTGCAGAATATCAGATGGGTTGAGTCTGGCAACGGAATGCCAAAAAGAATCGAAGTGGAAGAAAATTCAGGTAAGGAAGAAAATACTAGAGAGGATATGTGTTTCATCGCATCGGAGAATAAGACTATCTCCTTTGGTTCTAGCAACAGGGTTCTGAACCTGGACGTGGTTAGTGAGTCAAAGGACGCGATTTCTTAGGAGTCTAAAGTGGCAGATTTGAAAACTTCGGTCTTCGTAGGAAAGTTGGGGGTGGACTTAGGAAGGATAAGAAGCGAAGGCATTTTAAAGCCGTCTAATTCCGAGAATCCCAATGTAGGGGACCTGAGAAGATTAAGAGGATCCAACAATGGGCAACTTGTTCATGTAACTAAGGTTTCTTATCGTCTCAAGGAAGGATTGGTCAGGGACAGTCCTTGTTGTAGATTCAAGAGAATCTACAAGAGGAAAGGAACTAAACCTAGAGTTTTGAATTGTTTGAAAGACAGAGGAAATGCAAATGGTTTAGAGGCTAAATGAGACAAGAAGGCTTAGGGCAGAATTTCAAATTTTCAAATTGACAAAGCATTGTTAGGGATGAAGGAAGATATGAATAGGATAGAGCCCTCTGGAAGGAATTTAGAGGAAGTGAATGATGTCGAGAAGAAGGTTGTGAATGAGAAGATTTTTGATTCAGGGGGGAAGACTGCGAGAAATGGAAGGCAGGAAAATAACAAGAGGAAAGTAATTGGGGAAGGGGGTGAGAATTGGGAGGAGGATGAAGTGGAGGCTTTAGATCTTGTTGATGAAGAGTGAGGGGAATGTTGGAAATGTCATAGGTGAAGAGAGAGGTCTGGAGTTCCTTTGGCAGCTTTGAGATTGTGCTTGGGTTCAGTTCAGTTCTCTCAAGAGAATGATTCCTGATTTGGGTTTTTGCTTCTTTTTGTATTCTAATCTGGGTTGGTTAGGGTGGTAAGATGTTCAGGGGATTTTTTTATTGGGCTTTGGGTGCCTAGCCTCTTCTTAGTTTGGATGGAGGTGTTGTCTCCTCTCCTCTTTAGGCTGTCGTTGCTTTTCTTTTCTAATAAATCTTCGTTTTTATAAAAAAAAGTTTATGGTTGCTTTGTTATCACAAAGCACCTGTATACACAATTAGTTTGATGAAGTACTTATAACTGCCTCTGATGTTATAGTGGTAGGTCCCCAAACACCTGAATACACAATATGAAAAGGGAGATTTGATCTTTTATTATTTGAATGAAAAATTGTTCTACATTGCTTACTCAACTGACATGTTTGGCACTAGAAGTCTGACACTGAACATGACTTAGATTAAAAGGGAAACAAAGACTTCAATATTTCAAAGGACATAGGACCCGAATGATTATGCCATAAAAATACTTGGCTCTTATTTGATTGGCTCAATTGACTATGTGACTCCGAAGTCAACATTGAGAAATCTGCCTTGTTGTCAAGAGTGTAAAGACCATCTACTAAGCTTCCTCTACCAATTGCCCCCCAGAAGTTAGGTCCTACACATGAACCACGGAAAAAAGGTTACACTAGTTTAAGGAGTTTGTGATATTACTAATGGAAAGTAAATTGATAGGAAGTTTAGGTACATGCAATACATTACTAAGGTTGAGGCCATGGGGAACAAATATTGATCCTGGGCCTACAATGGAGGAGAAGGATCCATTTGCAAGCCTCACTTCATCTCTTCTGGGCAGAAGGCTGTAAGACTGGAAAAGATTGGGCTTGCCGTGGTTGGAGGTCCTTGAGTCAATGATCCAGGGGGAATCAGTGGCAGTGGAGACATGAAAGTCAGAGGCAACATTACCTGATCTAGACACAAATGAAGTAAAGGGAGTACTAGTAGTTGTGTTGTTCATCTGATGTAAACCCTACTGTAAGATTCTAGATGATCACGAATGGAATTAATGATATCCTCCTTGGGTTCAGAACAAGTGTGACACTTTTGAGTAGTGCTAGTGGACACACCGCCAAGTTTATTATCTTGGGTTGTTGCATTAGCTGTACTATACTTTTTTTGGCCCTACATCTTGCCCTACTCTTGTTTTTTTTCTACCCACTTTGGCTTCCCAACAAGACCCCAGCAAGTCTCACATGTATGCGTAGAGTGTCTGTTGTGGGTACAACACAACTTGTCCTTACCATCATTCTTCTTGAACTCACTCTTTTTTTTGGAAAAGGTAAGGTAATTTTATTAGAAAACTTAGAGATACAAACAGAAACCTGCCAAAGACAAGGCAGGATTGGGGACAACCCCCCCATCACATACACTAAATCGACTGAGAGCTCAACAATTGGGCAGTGAATGCAAAGATGATTAGTAGTCTTTGGGTGTGATTCACAAAGAGCACAAGAGTCATCAGGGATCTGCAAGCCTCTTCTTTCTAGGCTGGTTCTGGACAGGCATTTATTTAAGGCCATAGTCCAGACAAGGAAGTTCACTTTTGAGGGACTAATTGAATTCCAAATCTGCTTAGATGGAAAATCCTTCATTGCAGCTCTACTATTAAGTTTACTGGCCATTGATTTTACTGAGAAGCTACTCTCTTTAGACCAATTCCAAGTCCACTGGTCTTTCTGATTACAGTCAATACTCTTAAGCTTGTAAAATTTCCAACAATATAATAACTTCTTCCACTTCCCAATCAAAAAGACTTCTTCTGAAATGTGGGGCCCATGCACCTCATTACCCGAGAAGGTGTAAGAGTCAACAATCGAAGCATTCTGATTGAAATCCCCTCCAATTACCCAAGGTCAGGTTAAAGAGCCTCTCAGCTCTGCTAATTCTTCCAAAAACAGGTTTCTAAGGCTTGTTTCTGTAGGACGGTACACATTTGTCACTTGTCATAAGCTTCCGTTAGCAAGTTCCAGCAGAAGAGAAATAGAAAAAGAACGTAACCTGTGTGAAATTACTTTACACACTGATTTGGTCCAAAGGATGTCCAAGCCTCTAGCACTGCCGCTTGCCGACTTGGACCTCCACCTCACCTGACCTTCTCCTCAAATACTTTGTACTATTGCTACATCCATCTATTCCAGCTTAGTCTCTTGGAGCAAAAGAATTTGAGTTTTGGCTTTTTTTACATCACACACTACCAACCTCCTTCTACCCAACCCCAGTCCTCTAACGTTTCAAGATACCATTTTTAGATCCATCAACAAATAACCAGAAAGAAGAAAAAAGAATATCCACCTCCTTTCTATTTCTTACTTCCTCTCACCCTCCCTTTGTAGCTCCCCACCCTATCATTCAGTCCCCAATTTAATCTCTTCATTTCCCTAATTTTTTTGGAAGTAGTACCCCTTTTTTGCTGCTAATTTTCCCCTTTCCATGAGAATCTTGTGCTCAATCCCCTTGAAAAATTTAGTTGTTTCATCTTCCAGACCCTCCAATGAAACTGCTAGAAAATTTCCTAAACCCAAGAAGAGGAGGTGGAGAGTTTAGAGGTCTTATCTTACCTGTGTCGTCGAAGTTACAACATTTCCCTTGTTGATGTTGTGTGGGGTATTTCCAATAACTCGATTGTTTTCTTTATGGCTGTTACCTAGCTTAGTCATCAATTTCTCTCTCTCTTGAGCGACAGACTGGTTCTCCTTTTGGTTCGTTGACTCAATCATGGCTATCGACTGCACCTCCACAGGTTCCTCTTCCACCCTGACTAAAGATAGCTGGTTTGAAGTCATCATTGGACAGATAAATCTTTGCAACCTGAGGGAAAGAGGAAGCAAATCCGCTTCCTTCTATGTTCTCCAACCTGAGGGAAAGAGGAAAGGGCCTTCGATTAACTAGAGAAGAAAAGTTCCTAGATCTTCTTTGGGGCTAGCTGAGCCATTGGGGCCCTAAAAGAACCTGGTCTCTCTTGTCCTGTTCTCGCCGAGCAAATCTGGGCTCACTTAGAGCCTTCACAGCTTGGGTGGTTTCTTTTTTACGCGTCGGGTGGGTAACTAGACGGTTTCAATGTGGATCGCGGGTCTGGGTCTGCTCCTCTGGGTTCGGGTAGGCCTGGATTTCCCCTTTTGACACCTGTCTCCTTTCCTCTGTAACTGCTAGCTTGTCCCCCACTCCATTCCTCCTTTGTATCTCTTCGACACACTCCTTAATTAGACTTTTCAATTGGTCCACTACCATAAGCCCCCTTTCTTGAGATATGTTTAAAATTTGAATCTCCCCCTCTTTTGGTGTTCCTGATGCTTCATCTCGACCGCCCATCTGCGTACAGATCTGACGGTTTGTTTTCCCCACTTCCTCTTTTTGGCATAGGGAAGCTGATCGTTGCTTCTCTCACATCTTCTTTTGAAGACCGACTCTCCTCCATATCTTCAAGAATAATGGTTTTGGAATCCTTTGTTTCTCTCCCCGGTTTCGATAGGTTCCATCTAGTCGGGAGGATCTCAGGCCAGATTCTGATCCTGAAGAGAACCTCGCCCACTGCAACTTCTACTTTCTCCGGTAGATTTTCACCTCATTGCACCTTCATCCTGATCCACTCACAGGTAGCTAGCTCCGATGGTGAGTCATTTGTTTCTAGGAATCCTCCTCACCTATCTCTGATAGCTTTAATCAAACTCGGGCACCAGAGGATTAGGGGGAGGCCATAAATCCTTACCCAGATTGGACTGTTATGGACAGAATCTGAATCCGATTCTGGATGGAAACAGCCTGCGCTTGCCCTCCACCAATCGGGTAGTAGCTGGTTTCTTCCCAACTGCCACGGGCTGTTTCTGAGGATCTATTTGGCTTCAGCTTTTGACGGGAAAATGAACATGAAAAGTTCGTCTGCCATTTTCTTTACCTTTACACCTCCCACCTCCCTCCACATTCTCTTCACCCAGTTCTCTAATCCCTATTCCCCACCGAAATCTCCCCACAATGCAACCTCGTAGGAACTCTCTTCTATCTTCTACCCCTTGCTGATCTGTGAGAATCATCAGATTGTTGTCCCATTTTTTCATTTCTGCTGCATTGTATTCCGGCCAAGCTCCAGCTGCCACCACTTTGCTATAGGAAAAGCTTTTCCTGGTTCTCGCATCAGGACCTCCCCGGCTATAGGAAAAGTTTTTTTGGGGCACGCTCTTCGAAACGTTTGAGTTCTCCCCCCTTCCTACCTCAGTGTTTTCAGTCCCTATCCCCCCTCAGTGGCGACCAGTCTCTATCCAACCTTTCTCAAACAAAAGCATTATTACATTGTTAGTATACTTATAAGAATTCATTGCTGGGCCAGACCTCATGACTAAGCTCCTTGAACTCACTCTTCTTTACCACATTATTGCTATCTTTTGCAGCCAAAGCCATCTTCTGTTCCCCCTCGGTTGTAGCCATCACAGTTCATCTACTTTCCTCGGACTAAATCAAGGCTTACACTTCTCTGATTGAAGGCAACTCACTGCTTCATTAGATCTGAACTCTGAGGGGCTCATACACAAGATTTAGCCCCAACAAGAAAGCCAAAACCTGCTGCTGAGAGACTAGCTTCTTATAAGTCCTAGCATCATCATCATGCTTCCACTCTATACTCTGGTAATAATCTAACTCCTTCCATGCTGAAGTAAGAGCTGAATAGTATGCCAACATACTATGATCATCCTGTTTACTAGTTGAGGATTCAACTTGTAACTGATAAATCTTTGCATAATCTCTTTGCTCAGAATATGTTGTTTTAGCTTGTTCCCAAATTTCACTAGTAGTGGCTGCCGACATATTAAAGTTCTTCCTTACATCACAGGTTCCATGGCTATAAGAAGCCAAGACATCACCATACTATTCTCTTGGTCCCACCTTTCATGTTCAGCAGTTCCATTCTTAGGTTCCCTTATCTTCTCATTGGTGTATCCAGCCTTTCCCCTTGCAGTAACATAGAGTTTTACACCCTTAGATGACTCCAAATAATTCAGGCTATTTAAAGGAGTAATTGGCATAGGAAAGAGCATGCTGTCAGCCCCTATACTTGCTGTTCCTTGGGTTGATGTAACCCCAGAAGTGGCAGAATCTTATCTTGCCATTTAGACAGGTTATACAAACACCAAATAAGGCAATTGATGCACAAAAAATGTCTGTACCCCACTTCTACCACTCACAGTAACAGGTATGAACCCTAAAATAAGCCAATTTATCTTCCAGGACATTAGGGAATCTGCTTAACTCCACCAGCAGTAACTAAACAGCCCAAAAAATCAAACTGTAATCACCATCAGGTCACACACCACAGGTGGCAATAGGAAACTACGCATACCTGTTAAAGAAGGTGTCACACAACCCCTTCTTAGCACTCCATGAGGTACACACATCCAAAAGTCCCCTTTTACTGCTTCTACTGTCACTAAAAACAGGTCTCCTTGGTGTTACCACCAAGGTAGAAACCAAATGGAAGAAGGATCTGGAGGTTTGACCAGTCCGATTAGATGTTCTCCTCTTCACAGTCCAGAAAAAAACTCTGGTTGAGAAACAAAAAGATTACGAGAGAAAAAGAGGTTACTTTCATCCAGAGTTCAGCTCTGATACCATGTTTTCATTCGAGATCTGATCGTATACTGAAGAGAAGAAAAAAAGGAAGAGAGGTTGGTGTGCCAAATTCTTGGCTGGCAGCACCCCTTGCTTTATTTATATTAGGGTGATAAAAAAGGAAATGCAATTGCAGTTCTACCCCTGGCACCCCATGCTTTGTTTATATTAGGAGGATTATGAGCTAATATTTCCTTGCAAATCCTTACCATTCTACCATCACAAAGCCCTCCTCATTCTTTGTTGTTTTTGAAGAGACAAAGAATGATAGCATAATATTTGGCCATTTACGTAGTTATAACGTGTAGAATATGATTAGTCATGGTTGTTTACTGTTTAATTTATCTTCACACAATTAAAAGCCATTATCCAATGTTGGTCCCAGCTATCTGGTATTTTGGGACGGTGTACCGGATACAGTCCTAATCTTTTGCATCTTTTTTTTTTTTGCACAATGTGGCTTCTCTCAGACTCAAATCTATGTTATCATGCCTGCCCACCTGAGATTTTACCATCACACCAAGTAATAGCCCCTGCCTACTTTAGAGAATTCCCATGAATAATTTATAATTTTATTGCAACAAGTAATGGCCCCTGCCTTTCTTTTTTGAATTTGACAAGCTTTACAACTTGATATATATATTTTTTTAATTCCTCCATTTTTTGTGCTTAGTAGATCAAATGATATTATAATTAGATCTAAGATATGCCCTTAATTTGGTCCTTGTGCCATATTGGCCATTTATTCATTTTCATGGATTTTGTTAAAATGTTATCGCATTGTATGTTTAGGATGCAGAGAAGTACAAACTAGACACTCCAAGCAAGTTCTACTACTTGAACCAAAGTAAGACCTATGATTTAGATGGAGTGAGCAATGCAGAGGAATACACGAAGACAAGGAGGGCGATGGATATTGTTGGTATAAGTCTTGATGATCAGGTTTTTAACTATACTTTTCTTGTTCTGTTTTAGCTATAGGGTTCTTTTCTTGTCCTTGGTGTCTGTTCGATTGTAATTATTATGTTGTATGGCTTCATCTTATGTTTCCCTTTTTAATTCTCAGGAAGCCATATTTCGCACCCTGGCTGCCATTCTTCATCTGGGAAATATTGAATTTTCTCCCGGAAAAGAGCATGATTCATCAACTATTAAGGATCAGAAGTCTAGCTTTCATCTTCAGATGGCTGCTAATTTATTTATGTATGTACCTAATTTATTATGTATGTATGTGATTTATTTATACCTTACCTTTTTCATAAAAATACATGGTTGTAATTTAAATGCTTACATTATTATTTTTTGGTGGTTCTTGGATTTTCTATACCATCCTAGTTGAAGCATGTATCTTTCACCTTTTTTGATCAATATGCCAGTGAAAATTGGTAAAACTGTACATGGGAAGTAGAATCATGCCCCAACCAATTATTTGATGCATTCTCTCTCCATCATCAAGACTTTGAGAATGCCACAGCTAGAGTGGTGCATTATTATGCTCCTTAAGTCTTTTGGCTTTATCCTTACCGGTTGCCCTTTGGTTGCGGTTGCATCTCTGTTTTGGTTTGGTGGGATTTAAGAATTCATGTTGGCCATTGACCATTGTGCTCTTTCCTTGTGCTTGATGGGGAGATCTGATTAAAGTTTGATGAAAGTTCTTTTAAGGATGCCAGCCAGCTGAGATTGATGGAATTGCTGTATACGCAAGTAGACTGATTTTTCAACCAAGGACATTACTAGTTATTTTGGAGATCATTTATTCAGGGATGTGATGTATTTGGGGGAAATTAATCATGAGAATCTTCGAGGTTTCTCTTGGATGATCAAAAGTAAAAATTTATTTGAGATCTTTGGGGAAAATGAAGCTAGAGATCCTGCTCTTGGAAAGATCTCAAAAGGAAAAATTTTGAAGTTACAGCCTCTTGGATGGTCTTTTTCACTCCAGTCCTCCAAGGTGTTAGTCTCAATCCGATGAATTGTAATTTCTTTGAGACCTTACATGCTTCAGGTCCTACCTATCAGATCCAGAATTTCTCTGATACAAGGCCTGCTTGTGATGGCTACAAGGGTTCTGCAGGGGTTGAGGGACACATATGATGCAAGAGGTAATCTTGTTTAGGCTTTCAGTTGGCCTATTGGCATTGCTGTCTCTTCAGAAACTGAAACTAGAGCTATTCTCATTGGCTTAATCGTGGCCGAATTCATTAATGCTTGATTGCTGTTGGTGGAAGCAGGCTCTAGGAACGTGATTGGATGCGTTTCTAACCATTTTTGGGGCCCTTGGTTATTTGATCATCTGTTGAATGAGATCTGGGAGATCTCTAATGACTTCTCTTGTTCTTTTAGATGGGTTCCAAGGGATCTGAACACTTTAGCTAACTCTCTTTTTAAATTGGGGATATAGTGAAGTGTTTTGCATAGTGCAAATCCTTTACCATTGTAATGGGTTTGGCGTCTTTTGCTTTTTTTGTACATCTTTCATGTACATTGCCCCCTCCCCCTGCTCCTTTTTTTTTGTTTTTGAACCGAAAGTTATCTTCTCTCAAAATAAACATGATTCAGCCAAGGTGAAGTGATGTTTTGCAGTAGCCCATAATGCCAAGGAATTTCATTTCACTTCACTAGTTGATCCTTCATCCTTCTTGGTGTCCCCTGGTTCCCACAGAAAATCTCATAATCGTCTCTAGTTGGTTTGCCACTTCTACTGGTACTTTGAAGGTTGACAGGAAATAAACCAGTAAATTGGCCAAGGGAGCTTTGATCAGAGTTACCCTACCCCCCCCCCAACGAAGTGTAGATTCTTTTCCAATTTTCAAGCCTCATAGTAAATCTTTCAGTCACTGGGTACCAGGAGATGTGTGCACTAGGATTTCCTCCCAGTGGTAGTTCCAAATATTGCAGTGGCCATTCCCCCTACCTCACATCCCAAAACTCTACCTAGACTGTCCACCTCTCCCCTCCCCAGATTCACACCCGCCACATAGCTCTTGCCCCACTTTGCTTTAAGGTTGGAAAGTCTCTCAAAATGGTGAACTAATATAATATCATTTGCAAACTGAAGATGTTTGACTACCACTTCCTCCCTCCCAACTCTCTAACCTCTAATCATATTCAGCATTGGCCTGTGAGATCAAATCACTCAGTACATCAGCTACTAGAGTAAAGAGGAAGGGTGACAAAGGTTCTCCTTGTATGAGGCCCCTTTTAGCAGGAAAGAAATCCTTAGCCACTCTGTTCACTAAAAAGGAAAAAATGTGTCATTGGACAAAAATAGGAAGCTTTGATTTGGCTTGTTTCATTGGACAAAACTCGTGCTATCAACTACCTTAATAGTAGAGTAATTCCCATTCTTAACAAATGTGTCTTGTGTCATAGGGCAAAGGAGTCTGTTGATGACTTGTTTCTCCATTGCTCTTTTGCATGATCCACATGTGTTTTTTCCTGCTCTTTCGGAGTTGAGTGGGTATGCCTCCCCACTATGTATTTAGTCCTTTTGTGAACTGCTTGTTCTATTGGTTCTTGAGGGACTATATTATGGCTTTGGAACATTCTATATGATTTTGTGGCTCTCTTTAACATTATTTTTAATGGAATTGGCAGTGAAGTGGTCAAATCATTTGGAAGGAGAGATTTTAGTTGCTAGCTGTTTTGTGTATAAAGGGTTGTTCTTTGTAAATCTTTCTGGGGCTAATGGATTGCTCTCATTTTGTAAATTTTTATATTTATACTTTTACATTGACAAATTTTTGGATTGCTGGTGATGCATATTTGACAACTGGGAAAAATCTGTGGAGAAGAAATCAGCTTCCTCTTAATTCTTTATCAAATATATATTGGTCACATTGGCTTTTTAATGGTTATTTTTTGATCACTTTGTTGTTCTAGGAATCTGGTCAGGGGCATAGTAGTTTAAAGTGTCTTATTAGTATTAGTGAGTTTTAGAATTTTAAAAAGTTGATGTTCGTATCTTGTCATTTTTTCTTTTCATTTTTTTGGCTAACAATCTTGTCATTTTTTCTCAGGGTTTGAATTTTATCTGTTTTTCTTGATTTGGTGTTATGGTGTAGTTATATAGGTCACTGATTATGTATCCAACAGGACAAATCATACAAATCCAACATATTTTGAGAAAGTTATGACATGATTTGGTCTTACTATTTGCTTTGTCTATCTTGGGGTTATTTTTGATTTGTTTAGTGTACTAGAACTAGTGGAAGGTTATTAGAGTTGCTTGAAGAGTCTGTCCTTGTTCTCATGTATTATAGATGGTTAGTTTATTCTAGTCTTTTTAGCAAGTTAGAAGTTGTTTTGGTTGTTCCCTAGTTGAAGTTGGAGTGTGTAAAGGGAAATTTCAGCCCTTGTGTTGAGTGTCAAGGGAGTCATTGGAATTGAAATTTTAAAGTTGATTTGCTGAGTACTATTTGCGATTTAGGTAGTTGTGGTTGTGGGACTTTTACTTCACTTCTCACCTTGCAATCTATTTTTTCCTCTCTCCATTTTCTTCTATATTTCAGATTTGAAATCCTTATAATTCTTCTTTCTGTCCTCTTTATCTGCTATGGGTTTCTTATTTGGTCCATAGTAAGACTTATACTTGTTTTTTTTTGGGGGGGGGGGGCAACTGATGCGGAGGCAGAAGCAACAGAAAAATTTGTGATGTAAAAAACCAATATCCCGATTTCTATACCAATTTCAGAGTTTATGTGTTATATGATACTGGTATTGTTTCTGTTTCTTTTTTCATTTATTTTCTAGTTGTTGGTGTCTTAAGAACATGTTTCTGTTGTTTAGATTTTTATTTCGAAATTAATTCTTGGATTTACTATTTCTAGTAACTCTCGAAATTACTATTTTTAGTAAATTCATGGATTACTATTTTTGTAACTTCTGGTGTCTTTAAATTAAGTTAGTTTTAGTAGGATTAGGAAACTTTGTTGGAGTTGTTTAGGAGTTGAAGTCCTTATGAAGTGTCCTAATGGGTTAATTATGGATTTATCTTAGTTTTAAAGCAATTGGGAGTTGTTTTGGGTCAATTTCCTAGTCCAAATTGGAGTTTGTAAAGGGACATCCTAGTTAATAAGTTGAGTCTATAAATAATCATTGTAATTAGAGTTCAAGGAGAGTTGATCGGAGGAAACAAAGATTAGTGAATTCTGGTTGTTGCCAGAAGTTTTATCTTCTTCTTGTCCTCTCTCTTTTTTTTCTTTTAAGTGACCTATTTGCTGATTACACTAACAAAAAGCATTCTACTGGCTTCTCCATTCATATTTTTCACCTTGATCACCCACGATCCTTATTCACCTACACAAAACGCATCACCAGATCCTAAATTAGTAGGACCCCTACCTCGTCCTACATCCCCAACATTGCGTAATGACCTTTAGTTTATTTAAAAAGGAGGAAATATACAGGACAGTTTCGCCACAAATAAGAAGATTCCCTTAGAAATTTAGGCAAGTGAATTGTCTGATCTGTCACGTTTGGAGTATAAGATTTTCATCATCTAGACCAACTTATTGGCTTCTTTGCTTGCATGGTAGCAGGGCGTCCATGCTCCCTTGGTCTAAGGACTTGACAACTAATTATAAAAGTCAAATCCTTTCTTCCCTTCTTATCAGATCATGATCATGGGATTCGGCCATTTTTTCTGTTGTTATTTTGATGCATTTGCTTTTCTAATTGATGTTGGTATGTCATTAGCTCTATTTATTGTCATAGTAGCTGTTATATGTTGCTTATCTTGTTAACCTATTTTAAGTTTTAATCATTTCAGGTGCGATGCTAACCTTCTGCTTGCATCACTATGCACACGTTTGATTCAGACTCGTGAAGGGAGTATTGTTAAAGCTCTTGATTGTAATGCTGCTGTAGCTAGTCGTGATGCCTTGGCGAAGACTGTATATGCTCGGTTATTTGATTGGTATGCTTATTTTGAGTGCGTCTTCAGGAACCATGTTTCTTTGTGTTTGCTTTTTGACAAATATGTGGCTCTTGGCTATATTTTGTTATTTGTTTTAAATGTTTGCTTCAGGCTGGTTGACAAGATAAATAGGTCTGTGGGACAAGATATGGATTCCCGCATACAAATTGGAGTTCTTGACATTTATGGTTTTGAGTGCTTCAAAAATAACAGGTCAGTTCCCTTTAAATAAAATAGGTTTTCATTACTTTATTGCATTTTCATGTTGATTTTCTTAGCTGAGCTAAATATCTGGCTATTCGAGCTTGGCTTAGCAGAAAAAATATGAAGCTCGATTTCGGGCTTGAGCTCGATTTGTGCTAGAAACATGAGCTTGAATTTGACTCGAATCAAAAGCTCATATCTTCGAGCTTGGTTTGAGCTCAATAGTGAGCGAAGCTTCATAAAAAAATTAAATATTATACATGTAAAAAATTATCCATATAAAAATTAAAAATTATACTTGTAAAATTTAAAAATGTTATATATAATATAACTTTGATTAGTTTCGCGAGCTTCACGAGCTGAACTTCATCAGGTTTGAGCTTGGCTCGATTAGCAAATGATTCTATATATTGGGCTTGAGCTCAGCTCGAAGCTTGGTATAGAGCGAGCCAAATTGAACTTTTTACGAGCTGAGCTCAAATAGCTTGTGAAAAGCTCAGTTCGTGTCCCCCGCTACTTAGGTAGTGTTTAGATGGCTGAGATATTGCAATTTGTGTCTAAAACTCATGATATATATGTCCATTTTTGTCTGTTTGGTTACACTTATGATAGAATCTCTTACGTCTAAAATTTTGCTCTGACCAATAAGTGATTGGATCACCACTTTCACTTATTGATTGTGCAAATATATGCCTTTTCTATTCTTTTTAACATTTTAAAATCTCTCATAATGACAAGAATACTCTCTTATTCCCATGCCCAAGGAGAGTAAACTGCAATTGCTATTCTGATCAACAAATCTGAAATGTGAATATGACAAGACTTCAAATACAGACTGTTAACAAGTAAAAATAAGCTCTAATCAGATCTATAAAAAAAACAGCTCTAATCAGAACTCAGAGGGATCAGACTTCAAACTTCTAAACAACAGCTTAATTTTTCAGCTGTTGTAGTCAACTGAATCAATTTGGTTGTAGTTGTTAACTTGTCTCTGTATCTTTTGTGTGTCTTATAGTTTTTATTAAAGTTTTGGTATGTTTTTGCATGCTTCTGTGTGGATAAATGTGCACATTTGTGGATGCTTTCATGTTACACTGTTTTTTATTTTGAGGGAGTGCGTTTTGCAGTATTCTTAACAGAAACACTTATTCTTAGGCTCATTGTTTTAGTAATTGTGAAGTACTTCACTTTTCCTTTTATTTTCATTGTTGTTACTTCCCACTAGTTTTGTGAGCATAGTTGGGAACTTCATGTTGTGTTTTCATTATATCATTATGTCGACCTAAATGTCTAAAACTGCTGAGACCAATCAGTGTGGAGCCTCTACCACAGATTTTCAATTTGTAATGGAATTTAGTCCATTTTATGCATATGGATAAGTAGATTTTCCTGCTCTGCTTAAATATTGGATTCATTCCAATTTTCTTTCCTTTGGTTCTCTACACTCTTTATCTAGTTACCTTGAATGGGATATCTTCGATAATCTTAATCTGACTTCACCATTTTATCTTAGAGGCTAAGGTCACTGCCATTGAGGCTGAACATCTTGTTCATATTGCTATTTCGGTCATGTAATGGGTCAGCTCTGGAATGGATCCAATTTAATCTGAGTCTGGATTTGAAAATTTCAAGCCCTACCAGATTTGGATTTGGATCTGATGTGGATCCATCAACCCGGATTCATATCCAATCCAATCTAATATGATCCAACACAAATTTGATCTGATAATCTACAATTACATGAATTTGGGATGGAGCTATTTTTAAGCCTGGCCTTGTTTTTTTAGCTTAACTAGTATTACGTCAAAATTCATTATTTTTATTATCAATTTATTATCAAATGAATACTTAAAATACCAACAAAACAAGTGAAACGTATAAGCACTGATATGTTAGTAATGCCTAAGAAGTTTGAAGTGCAAACTTATTGGCAGATGGTCTAGCTAGGCAGGGGGTGAACATAAACTCTATTTTTTGGGCTGTGTTGTAATTGCTTTACTTTTGGTGTTCACTGGTTGTATTCGGGAGTTGCACTGTTATTGATATTTAAATATGATAGATAAAAACTTAATATTTTGTAAAGACATTAGGATCTGAATAGCTGATGAAAAAGGATCTGAATAGGTCTTAAACTGAAACCCATATCTGATGTTGATCTCAATAAGATCCCTGAAAACATACTAACACATCTTACATGTGTTAGTAATCCAAACCTGATAAATCTGTACTCAATACAGGGTTGGTTCTCAGGCCAACTCTCTCCATTGTCCTAGTGGTATCTTTGATATTCCAACTCCTTGGCCAATGAGATGGCCACTGGGGTCAGATATGGATGGAGATGAGGTAGGCCGAGGGAAGAAACCTTTGCTTTTATTTGTTATTGCCTTATTGGGCATCTTTTTATATATTTTTTACCTCCTGTATGAGTTTTATTGGGTGTTCATTTCTTTGGGGATTTCCCTTCTTTTTCTGTTTCAATAAAATCTTATCTATTTAATGGTAAAAAAATTGATTCTTTTTTTGTACTTGTCAGTTTTGAGCAGTTCTGTATTAATTTTGCAAATGAAAAGCTTCAGCAACATTTCAATGAGGTGAGCGAAGATGACAGCATATTTGGGGGATGGCCTAACCCTTTGTTTGGTTATGTTTTGATATTGCACTTTTTCAATTTTTTTGTCAGCATGTATTTAAGATGGAGCAGGAGGAATATAGCAATGAAGAAATTAACTGGAGCTACATTGAATTCATTGACAACCAAGATGTCTTGGATTTAATCGAGAAGGTTTGTCTTGTTTCATCTTTTTGAAACACAGTCCTTGCCTTCCTTTATCATCCTTCTTATAACATCCTTTCCTGAATAAAAGTATTTTCATCGTGGACCTTTGTGTGGTGGATTTGAGCTGATTTATTTGTTATTCTGTGATGGCAAACATGATTAATAGTAATATTTTATTTTCCACTTAGATTAAAAGCAAAATTCCATCTATCAAAAAAAAAAAGCAAAATTCTATAAAACAATTGTGAGGCCAGCCTTGTTGTATGGAGCAGAGTGTTGGGTAGTGAAGAATCAACATCTCCAGAAAATGAGTGGCAGAAATGCATATGCTGAGAAAAAAAAGTGGAAGAACTAACAGTCCGTTTGGTTGCTGAGAAGGGTTGGGATGGGAAAGGATGGGATGAGAAGGGAAAATTTATTTTCTCATTTTGGCATTCTGGTGTTTGATTGCTGAGAAGGGAAAATTACTGTTCATTATCTTCCTTTGAACTGAAACCAGTGGCGTGGACGAGGTGAGTTCCAATCTCCCCTTCATTAGTAAAAGAAGAATGCCCAGAAAAAAGTTAACAAATAATAATATATTTATAAATCAATACTTCAGCAGCATGTAGGAAGGGTTTGTCACCTTCAAAGTTGCAGAGGGTACAAGGGCGAAGCAAGATCTGGAGTTGTTCTCAGTGCCTCCAATCTTCACCCCAATGAGAAAACTTATAAAACTAAAAAAAAGTAAAAAGAATAATTGGGATCTGGTTTAACAAATCTGAGGGAAGAGAAACATATCTCATGGGAAAAAACTGATCCGAGGGAAGAAAACTCTTACCTTGAAGCTGGTTTGAACCCAGAAAAAGGCATAAACACCTTGGCGCGTTTTAACGGGAAACAATGGCTTTTAGCCGACCATGTTCGTTCAAGGTTCTACAAGCACAAGTGTAGATCTGTTAAACATCTACCTCTATACCGCCAGAAACAATGGATTTTAGCCGACGAACGACCATGTTTTCTTGACGGCATGAGGAGATCGATGATGCCAAAAACGTGAAGAATATAGTTGCCTTTATTCTATGGTCACGGATCTGGTCTTATCTTGGTCGGATATTGTCGAGAATGCTGCCAGAGACATGATTGCTGTAGATGCAGAGAGACGGTGAGAGGACGGCTGCGGAGCTTCAGTTGAAAGTCTCGTCATTTTTTTCTCACAATTTTCTCTTTTCACTGGGGTTGCACCATTTCAGCGCGATCCTGCATCCTTGGTTTTGAGAACCAGCATCCTGCGGTTCCCATCCCATCCCAGCGAACAAGCACGTGAAAATGGGAATCTAATGGGAATATTCCCATTTTCCCATCCCAATCGCAGCAACCAAACGTACCATAAAGGCGGGGATCAGAAATGAAGTTATTCATAGGAAGTGATAAAAACAGGTTCTCTATTTATTATGTCTGTCAAATTTTTATAGTTTCATATTTGTTTTCAAGGACAAAACAGGATCCATATTCACGTGTAGATGAGTGGAAAATCTAGAAAGGATGGGATGAGGAATGAAGTCATCTGTAGTAACCTAGAAGTAGCTGCAATAGGTGATAAAATAAGAGAAAGCAGATTAAGATGGTTTGGTTATGTGCATGGAAGACCATCAAGAGCACTAGTTAGAAGAAGTTATTTGTTTCAAGTTGAAGGGGCTCGAAGGGCTAGTGGTAGATAAAAAAGGAAATGGGCAGAAGTAGCATGACCTGATTTAAGCACTGATAGATTGAGAGTGGATATGGCATTAAATAAAGTGGATTGGTGAAACAGGATTCATGTAGCCGACCCCATATTGTCCTATATTCGACATTATAAGGAACCAATTGAAGTATCTATACATGCATATGGAAATAGGTGTCCATATCAGGTGAAGTAAGAGCTTCTCTTAGTGAGCTAACTGGCAATGTCCTATATATGTATACAGAAGGCTTGTCTTTTTGTGTTGGTCATATAGGGAGGAAATACACCATAAATCTTTCTGGTAGACACATTGGTGGGAAATACTATAGTGAGGGTGGTTCATTGAGTGAGAAGTTTGCCTAATTTTACTTCTTTTCTACCAATGATATCATCCAAAACTGGCAAGTTGTGGCCGCACCTTTGACATTAAGAACATGAGTAAATATCCAGTGGAAGCCCTCTAGGGCCTAGTTTACAAAGATGAACTTTGATGGGTGCGGCTTAGGAAGGAAATCTGGGAATTCTGGCATAAAGGGTAATTTTGGAATAAGTGGAATATTCAGAAACTGAGAGGGTCTGATATTGGCTTTATAGTTGGGAGCTTAAGGTGTAGGGGACTGTAGAAGAGCAGAACTCATGGCAGTTTTCCATGGCCTACGGTTGGGGATAAAACTAAATCATAGAGATAACATGCTGGGGGGTGATTCTAATGTAATGTTTGGGTTGATAGAAAATATCAGAGAAACAGAAAGATGAAGGGAATTTCTTAACTAATTTTGTGAAATTCCTGATTAACTTTCTCTCAACTTTCTGTTTCTTTCTTATTTTCTATCAAACCAAATACAGCCTAAGGGGCACAAGGGATTTTAGACCTGAACCTTGTTGAAATAATTTTGTGAAATTCCTGAATAACTTTCTCTCAACTTTCTGTTTCTTTCTTATTTTCTATCAAACCAAATACAGCCTAAGGGGCACAAGGGATTTTAGACCTGAACCTTGTTGAAATAATTGATTTTATTTTGTTAGGGTCTGTTTGGCTGATTAAATCTATTTTATTTTAATCTTTTATTGTAACTTTACTTAGTAGGCGCACACTGGTCATTTCCCTTCTTATTTTTTCGCCCTATATATTATAATGAAGCTGGCGCCGCGAGCACAGTTCCATTGCCTCTAAACCTTATTCTCCTTTCTTCCTTCTTCTCTTCTCTCCTCTCTTCTGCTGTAATCTTCAATCAGATTTACTGTCAAGATGGTATCAGAGCGTGGCCATTGAATCTGGGCGATCAAGTGTCTTCTCCAAGCTGCTGAAACTGGGTGGATCAGAGGAGTAAATCTGGGCTGATCGAATCAGATCTGCAACTGGTACCACCCTTTTTTTCCTGTGTTTCTTTCTTCCCTTGGTCGTGTACCAAGAGGAAAACGAATGGATCTAAACCACTGAATGTCGGCAAACCCTTGTGAGGTTTTTTACTTCAGTTTGTTTTGGATCGTGTGATCCTGTACCTGTGAAAGGTGGCTGTAGGTCATGTATGACCTGTTTTCTCTACTTGTTGGCTTGATGTCTTGTGCGTAAGGATCTCCCCTTGTGATTAATGCTTGTAGACCTTCTGGAAAAAAAAACTAGTAGGCTGGGACTGTTATTCCGTACAGGTCTGAAAATCAGATTTGTCATATTATTTTTTTTGGAAATAGGTGCTGGTGTTGTGGACAGATTAAGTCCAAAAAACTGAAGTGTGTGTGGACTGATCATTTGTGTGTGGAGCCTTTTGTTCTGATATAAGGAGGGATCTTAAGTTGAGGTGTTAGATAAAAAAAAATCTGTGTTGACCATGTCGTCTGAGAATTCTGCTACTTTAGGGATTTCTAGAAGTCAAAATGGAGTGAGTGGGGGAATGGATATGAGTTTCCCTATGGCTGTTATTCCCTTTGATGGCCTGAATTACCTTGAATGGTCTAGGGGAATAAAACTCTACATCACTGCTAGGGGAAAAATAGGATACATCAATGGGAAAGTGAAGGAATTGAAGAGTGGAAGTGCTGAATATGATAGATGGAACCAAAAAAATAGTATGGTGATGTCTTGGCTCTTGGTTTCCATGCTGCCACAGGTGAGAAAAACTTTTATGTGGGCTGAAGCTGCTTGTGAAATATGGTAACAAGCAAAGTCCACCTATTCAGAGTAGAGACACTATGCCAAGATATACCAATTGCAAGCAGGGGGGAAGGAGCCTCTCGGTGTACTATTCAGATCTAAAATCGATATGCAAAGAACTTGATCACTATCAGAATGTTAACTGGAAGTGTGATGAAGATGCAAAGGCATACAAATCACTAGTATCTCAACAATGGGTATTTGCCTTCCTCTTGGGGCTGAATCCTTCATATGAGTCCATCAGGGTGCAAATCTTGGGAAGTAAAGACTTGCTATCAGTTCAAGAGGTTTATGCCTTGGTTCAACCAGAAGAGAGTAGAAGAAATGTGATGAATTGTACAGAGGGGGAGCCAGTTGCCCCAACTGTCTAGGGAAGTTCAGATACTAATGTTGGAGGTGGTTTTAAGAAGGGTGACTCTCAGAAGAGAACTGATGATAAGAGTAAGCTTTGGTGCACTCACTACTAGAAGACAAGACACACTAGAGATGCATGTTGGGATCTCCATGGAAAACCTAAATGGGCACAGGATTTGGGTAAAAAGTCAACAATTGATCAGGGCAAGAAACCATGTCAGCAGAATTAGAAAAAGTATAACTCAACTAATATGGCATCTCAAGAGATTGGTTCCATGTAACTTAGGAAAGGCATCCCGGTTCTGACCCTAAGGAAGAGATCATCAACTCCTTCCGTGACCATTTGGAGTTATATGGTAGGACACTTCGCGCGATGGATTCTGGTCCTACTCCTACTTCTGTTGCGTATGCATCAGGTAACACTGCACTGCCTTCCATGTGTCATCTCATACCACATGACCGGTCAGTCAAATTTATTTCAAGCATACAATCCTCTCTAGGAGAGATAAGGTGAGACTAGCTGCTGGTTCTTTCTCCACCATAGCTGGCCAAGGAACCATATATCTCCCACTTGGCCTTACCCTTTCTAATGTACTACATGTTCCTAAATTACCTATAAATTTGCTTTCCATTAGTAGTATTACTCACTCCTTGAATTGTTTAGTTACTTTTTATTCGTCTTCATGTGTGTTTTAGGATTTGGCCTTGGGGAAGATGATTAGTAGAGGAAGCATGGTAGATGGTCTTTCTACGCGTTGGAGAATAAAGCTGGTCTTGTGGAGACAGAGTCCTTAAGTTCGTCCAGTGAGAGTCAAGCCTATTTATGGCACAGTCGTTTTGGTCATCTTTCTTTTGAGTCATTAAAAGTTATGTTTCCAAAGCTGTTTGAGTCTTGGTCAATGAGTCAGTTGCATTGTCAGACATGTCAATTGAGTAAACATTGTAGAAGCTCTTTTCCTTTGAGAAATAAAAGATCTGAATTTCCGTTTCATATTGTTTATTCTGATGTTTGGGGCCCTGTTACTCTATCTACTGAGGATGGATATAAGTACTTCATTACCTTGATCGATGATTACACTAGATACACCTGGGTTTACCTTATGCGATCTAGAGATGAAGTGCCTAAAATTGTGAAAGACTTTCAACGCATGGTGTTCACTCAGTTCCAAACTGAAATCCATATTTTCTAGTCGGACAATGCAAAGGAATACTTCCATGGTGATCTCATGGAATTCTTTTTTTCGAGTGGATCACTTCAACAAAGCTCTTGTGCTAGGACACCCCAACAAAGCAGTGTTGCTGAAAGAAAAAAATCGTCATTTTCTTGAAGTGGCTCGTGGCTTGTTAATCCATATGAATGTTTCGAAATGCTTTTGGATGGATGCTGTTTTTGTGTGCTAAGTACATCCATCAACCGTATGCCATCTTGGCTACTAGAGTATAAGGCCCCACATCAGCTTTTGTTTCCTACAACTTCGCTGTTCTCCATTCCAATGCGTGTTTTTGGGTGTCGTTGCTTTGTTCATAACTTGTCACCTACTCGGGGTAAACTTGATCCTCGTGCTATTCCTTGTGTCTTCTTTGGTTACCCTCTATTTCAAAAGGGGTATCGGTGCTATGATCCCGCCTCTTGTAAGTACTATGTCTCAATCGACGTGTCCTTTTAGAATAAATTTTTCTTCTCGGTTTCTCCTTAGGGGGAGAGTAAGGTTGAGGAGAAACACACCCAGGCTCAGACTCAATTAACTCCTCTTCCTGATCCTCCTCCATTCCGTCTCTTTCAAGAGCCGTGGAACTCAACACTATGCAAGCAACATCGGCTTCACCGGAGGTTGATCCTTCCCATAAGCCAGGTACACTTGCTCCTATTGGTATGCCTGCTCCTCTTAATGTTGATTCCCCTATCATTAATGATCTTGATGTTCCTATTGCTAAGAGAAAGGGTGTTAGATCTTGTACCACTAATCATCCTATCTCTCACTTTGTGTCCTTTGATCATATTTCATCTTCATATCATGCATTCCTCTCCTCTGTTGACAGTATTCCTATTCCTAAGAATGTGGCAAAAGCTTTATCCAAACTTGAATGGACAGATGCAATGAAGGAAGAGATCGATGCATTACACAAAAATGGCACTTGGGAGTTGGTGGATCTTTCTGAAGGGGAGGAACCAGTAGGGTGCAAGTGGGTTTCACAGTGGAACACGAGGCTAATGGAACTGTTGAAAGGTACAAGGCCAGACTGGTGGCAAAAGGTTTTACATAAGTATATGGAGTGGACTATGCAGAGACTTTTGTCCCAGTAGGCAAGATGAACTCTATCAGAATTCTCCTTTCACTAGCGGCAAATCTTGACTAGGAACTTCACCAATTGGACATAAAAAATGTTTTCTTGAATGGTGACTTGGAAGAGGAAGTGTACATGATCCAACCTCTAGGTTTTTGTGCTAAAGGCAGTAAACAGAAAGTGTGCAAGTTAAAAAAATCTTTATTTGGGCTGAAACAATCTCCTTGGGCCTGGTTTAGTAAGTTCCACTGGAGATTGTTTTTCTAATTGTGAAGAAAGGTGACGGGAAAATTGCTTTTCTAATTGTGTATGTGGATGACATAGTGTTCACTGGAGATTGGGAGGCTGAAATACATAGACTAAAAATGTTCTTAGCCACTCAATTTGAGGTGAAAGATCTAGGCCTCTTACGTTATTTCCTTGGAATTGAAGTTGCTCGCTTTCACAAGGGAATCTTTATTTCCCAACGGAAATATGTACTAGATCTACTAGAAGATACAGGCAAACTAGGGGCGAGACCAATTGACTCACCAATTGAGCCTAACCATCAACTGGGAGACAGTTAGGGAGAGTTCTTGAAAGATGTGAAGAAGTTTCAGAGACTTGTAGGGAGACTCTTGTATTTGTCCATGACCAGGCTTGATATTGCTTATGCAGTGGGTGTCCTTAGTCAGTTCATGCCCAACCCTAAGACAGCTCACCTTGAAGTTACAGAGAGGATCCTCAGATACCTTAGGAAGTTTCCTAGAGCTGGTTTGCTGTTCTAGAAACATGGACATTTAAAGGTTGAAGTATATACTGATATTGATTGGGCAGGGGCAGTTGATGACCCGAAGTCTACCCGTGGATATTGTGCCTTTGTAGGGGGAAACCTAGTCACATGGAGAAGCAAGAAGCAAAGTGTGGTGGCTAGTTCTAGTGTTGAAGCAGAGTACAAAGCTATGTTTCATGGAGTTACTGAAATCATGTGGGATAAGAAATCTGTTAGGAGAGCTGGGTTTTATAGTTAGCAACCCTATGTCACTCTATTGCGACAATAAGGCTGCTATCAACATTGCAACTAATCCAGTCCTCCATGATAGGACGAAACACATTGAAGTGGGCAAGCATTTTGTTAGAGAGAAACTTGTAAATGGAGAAGTGCGCACCCCATATGTCAGCTCAGAAGAACAACTTGCAGACATCTTCACCAAAGGTCTTCATCATGTGCGGTATAATGATTTGTGACAAGTTGGGCATGATTGACATCTATGCTCCAACTTGAGGGGGAGTGTTGAAATAATTGATTTTATTTTGTTAGGGTCTGTTTGGTTGATCAAAGCTTTTTTTATTTTAATATGTTACTGTAACCTTACTTAGTAGGGGCACAAGGGTCATTTCCCTTCTTATTTTTTTCGCCCTGTATATTATAATGTAGCTGGCGCCGCCAACACAATTCCATTGCCTCTAAACCTTCTTCTCCTTTCTTCCTTCTTCTCTTCTCTTCTCTTCTCTCCTCTTCTCTCCTCTTCTGTTGTAATCTTCAATCGGATTTACTGTCAAGAAACCTGATGTAGAACCCTTCATGGAACGATTCTGCTGCAAGAAAAATGGTGTCAAGCTGGCTTCTTGTGCGGTACACATCGATGGAAGGTTTGGAAAGTTCCAAAATGTGTCGGTTCCTCAAAACCCAAGCTTCCAATACTTGAAAACCCTAGCTGGGGCTAAGATACAACTCAAACAAGAAAGAAACAACCAAAAAAGACCTCTGCAGAAACAACCACCATCGCTTTTATAAGACTCAATGGCTTGCTGGAGATTGGTGAAGCCAACTAATATATTTACACATAAGTCCCTAGAACAACAAATTGGGATCTTACCACAAAAAACATACAAATTCAGAATATATTCACATTTTTTGTTTTTTCTTCTTTTTTCCTTTTTTTCTTCTTGTTCCCTCTTTTTTTGGGCTCATTATTCCTATTGGGTTAGAAATAGCTCGACCCCATGCAAGCAGCAATTTTAGCATGCTTGCACATGTGTTTCCATCTAGCTTCATATACTCTTCTTCACTAATTCAAAAGTTCTCAATTGTTGGTTTCTCTCTCCATTTGACCGAGAACCTAAAATAGGCCCCCATTTCGAGTGCTGGTGACTCAAACATCTTCTTCCCCTTTTACTTGTGCTCTTTTATATTTTTATTTCATTCACCTTTACAAATTCTTTTCTATATGTTTTTGCAGAAACCCATTGGAATAATTGCTCTTTTGGATGAAGCCTGGTATATGAAAAGTTAAACTCAAATTTGGTGAACTTTTAATCTGCAATCATAGCTCAAATGCATTTTATACAGATTTTGTTGTTTATGCAGCATGTTTCCAAAATCAACGCATGAAACATTCTCTACAAGGTTGTTTCAAAGCTTCCGAACTCACCCTAGATTGGAAAAGGCAAAGTTTTCAGAGACAGATTTTACTGTTACCCATTATGCTGGGAAGGCATGTTATTACTCCTAATACTTTGCAGAACTCTCTTATCATCTGGTGAAGTACTATTGGTTATAATTTTTGTACTTTGTACTTGATTGTAGGTTACTTATCAAACGGATTCTTTTCTAGATAAAAATAGAGACTATGTTGTGGTAGAACACTGCAATCTGTTGTCTTCATCAAAATGCTCTTTCATTTCTGGTCTTTTCCCTTCCCTTCCAGAGGAATCTTCAAGATCATCATACAAGTTTTCTTCTGTTGCTTCAAGATTTAAGGTATGCAGTAGTTGAGGAGAGAATGAAAATATTGGGCTGTTTGGATTTCCTTCCTTTTTTTTTTTCCAAACCAGTGATATTTAAGGTTTTAATCATTGACAAGTATTTATCTTTCTAATGGTCCGTTTAAGTTAGTTTTAATGTGTTTTGGGTATCTGTTGGTTGTGTAGGTTTAAAAGTTTAGTATTAGGAGACAAGGTTTCTATGAATTTGATGACACACCACCTTGGTTTCCTTAAGATTGCTTGGACTAAATAACTTAAAAAACTGAGTTTAGTGATATGGTCTTAGATGGTATCCTGCATTCACAAATTTCAAGTAGCTTCACTTGTTTTGGAGTCTAATATGTGTTGTTTTTTTGGGTTTCCTTTTGTGCCTATGTTGTGTTGAACCCTTTTCTATTCTGTTTGTTGTTAGATGCACTTTCTAGCTGGTTCATTAATGGAACTTTGTTATTAATCATGAATTGTAATTTACTGTGTCATGTAATAATGAATTTTGAATTAAAACCAGTATACTGATTGTATAATCATTAAGTTATAGTCTTAAATGTTCTAATTCAAGGTACTTAAGCTCACTTAAATCATTCTTTTGACTTAAATTTTTAAAGGTTGTATAATCTTTAACCCTTTTTTTTCTTCATTTGACCTTTCATCTGGCCTGGGTTCTGTTTCATCCCTTTTCATTGGCCAAGGATTTGCAACCCTAAATCATTCTTTTGACTCTTCTTTTGACTAATCAAGCAGTACCCCCAAAACTCTGAACACTTTGAAATGCTGTATGCCAAAATTCACCTTGAACCTCCCTTTGTTTGACCCTAATCAAACAACAAAGATTTGTTCTTTACCACCACTTTTGACCAATCAAACTCCAACAATAAACCACTGACATTTTGAAATATGTACCTACCAAATTTCACTTTAGACCTCCCTTGTTTGGCTAGAAGCTTATAACTCTAGATCTCCATCTGATCCACCTATTGACCCATTGTGAGCATCGGGAAATGGCCCACTTGGGCTTGATTTGGAGTCGCCACCCATCAGATTAGGAAATGGAGGTGATGGGACCTCCGAGAATAGTATCAAAATCAATTTGGTTCAATAGTGACTCCAATAGTCTGAGGCACTAGCTAAACCAGTTCGGGTAAGACTCAGATAGGAGAGGGAAGGTGGAGCCCACATGGGGTTCTGAACAAGCACAAACACAAGAACATGATTCCTCAACTAAATAAGAGCAATTAGTAATTAATAAAGCAAAATAAATCAAGAACAAGCCAGAATTCCCCTAATTATATTTTTATTTAGTATTACCTATTATTTATTTATTTATTATTACTTTATATATATTTTTTACTTTTTTTTACATTTTTCTCTCTTATTTCTTTTATTTTATATTTTTATTTTTTTTCTGCTTCATATTTTTCATTCTTTCCCTTTTGGTAAATAAGTAACTTATTCCCCCTTTCTTGTTCCTATTCTGGATATATATCCTACTCACCAAACAAATCACCCGGACCCAGTTATTATGTATACGCATATATTTTTTTGTTTTACTTAATTTTTTTATTTTTGAATCTGACCCCACTGTAGCTGAAATTAATCCCCTTCGGCTATGTTTGGTTTGAAGGAAAATGTAGGGAAAGGAAGTAAAAGGTAGGGTGACCTTTTTCAAATCTTGTATTGGTTTCCCTATCTTTCCCTACCTTTTCCTTCAAACCAAACATACCCTTCTGTCAGCCTTGGTTCAAAATCAGGGATCTCCCTTCTCTATCTTCTCTTTCTTTCCTCTTATTGTTTTATATGTTCATATGCTTCCCTCGAATTCAAAGAAACACTCAATCGGATCTCCTCTTCTAATTCGCCGACATCTTTTTTTTTTTTTTAACATTTTGCACTTGTTCCTCTTTCATCATCATTTTTTTTATCATTTGTTATTATATATATATATATATATATATATATATTCATGATTGGATAAGTTTCTACTACCGGGGTTTAACATTATAGACATCACAGTCTTCTTTGAGCCCGGTACCATTGGCAGGATAACTCAACTTGACCCAACATCTTAAACCCGGTCTCTAGAATCTGCATCAGATAACCATTGAGTTCAAAAATAAGTATTCATGGAACTGAGGTAACAATAATTTACCTATTCTAAGTTAATCACTGCACGAAAAAATGAAGAAAGTATCATAACTATGCCAACTTTGAAACATATCAAGCACAACAAAATTCATTCCAACAAGCAGCTAGAACAAAAAAAGCACTAGACTTCGAGGCTCAACAGCCTTTTTACTCGATCAGAACATAGTCACACAGAAAAACAAAATGAAACAAAAAAAATGGAGCTGCTGTAATTACTAACAAGAAAGACTGATAACAGAATGCTAAAGAGGAACTTTAAACTACTAAGATATATCCTACTCTAAAAACAAGTCTGCGCGACAATCAAAATGCCACCAATAGAAAATATGATGAGACTGATTGGTGGCAAGGAGTTTGCAGAGTCCGGTTAGGCAAAAGCCTCATCACCGGCTCTAACGACCTTTCAGATCTCAATTATTTCAGGGCCAATGTCGGAGTAAATGCAAATGAAAACGAAAGAAAATCTAGGGAAAGAACTGTGAGAATGGAATATACCTGGACAAGAGTTTAGTCTGCACTTAATCAGCGAAAGAGGGGAACTTTCAGTCGGTTGCGGGCGCTGGTTAACTTGTCTTTGAGCAAGAATGAGGATTCAGTGTGGATCTAAGAAGGTTTCGAATAAGAGTGAACTTCCTTGCTGCAAAACGTCCACTCTTACCAGAAAAGATGATGAATAGGGAAACGATGGCCGGAGAGGACGGTGGAAGGGGAGAAAGAAGGAAAAGAAAAGGTCTATGGTGAAGGAATAAAGGAGTTAGGTGGATGAGATTTTTGGCGCTGTTGCTGGCTTGCTCTCATCGAGAGGTAGACGATAAACAATGCCCTTCGAATGCTTAGGTATTAGGTTATAATGGCAGTTTTGTAATTTCTTGTGGTCCAAGGGGCATTTTTTGTAATTTTAGGAGACTTGGGTTAGATCGGGTTCAGGTATCAAACTGGGGTTTTTTGATGGATGATTAGGATTTTTGGGTCAAAGATTAGAGGGCCCGGATGAGTTTTGGTCATGGAGAAGGGTTTTGTGTGTACGGGCTAATGGGATTAGCCGAAATAAAATCTTTTTAGATGAATGGGCAAACAAGGGTGTTTTTGGTTGAGATTTTACAAGGTGAGGTTTTCGAACATTCTGAGTTGATTGCTAGGGGTGGATTGGGTGAAATATAGGAGTGATTAAGACAATTTGGAGTTTTGAAACAAAATATTTGTTGATGAAGGGGTAAAGGAAGGTAGTTTTGGGTGAAATGTCACAGGGTAAGGTTTTTGGACAGTCTGAGATAATTGGTAGGGTTTGGTCAGCCCAATTGGGCTGGATAGGGCTGATCTGGAAGGATAGTGGTTTGATTGATCTAGGGCTTTGAAATGGAATCTTGGTGCGATGAAGGGGCAAACAAGGGTATTTTAGGCTGCAATTTTACATGTTGGTATTTTAGGAAATCTGGGATCTTGTGGTAATGTCCGATTGGTCTAGGACGGTCAAGATCATAAGATTTTGGGTCAACGGGATGATCCAGAACGGAATCTTGGTTTGATGGAAGGGCAAATAAGGTTAGTTTTGATTGAAATTTCGTAGGGTAGGGTTTTTGGGTAGTCTGCGGTGATTGGTAAGGTTAGATTGGGCCAATTGTGCTCAGATCAGGCGCATTTGGAATCCAGTCAATCTAGAGCCTTGAAATGGAATCTTGGTATGGTTGAGGGTAAATGGAGGTGTTTTGGGCTGAAATTTAATATGTAGGGGTTTTTGGCATATTAAATTGTGCAATGAAAATTGGTAGTTTCAATGAACTAAACCATTTGAAGAACATGCGAAATTGTTATAGGCCATGTTGAAGCACATGAGAAGTCCTACCCCCTTTAGATTTGAAAATATGTGGTTACTCCACCCAGGGTTTACTAACAAAGTGAGGGAGTGGTGGTATGAGTGTAATCCATTGGTGGGGAATGGGAGGGGATGAAGTTCCATAAGAAACTTCAATTTTTGAAAGCAAAAATCATGGAGTGGAATCTGATGGAGTTTGGGAGGATAGAAAAAAGAAAGGGAGATCTGTTGGATAAGATTAAAAGCCTCAACTCTAAAGAAGAAAAGGGAGAACTTGGAGAGGAAGACAATGAGCTCAAGAGAGATTTAAAAGACGGTTAGAGGACTGTCTGCACAAGGAGGAAGTTAGCTGGAGACAAAAATCTTGGTGTAAATGGGTGCAAGAGGGGGACAAAAACACTCGGTTTTTCCACTCTCTAGCAGATGGCAGGAGAAGGAAGAACCTGATCTCCAAACTGGTAGTAGATGGAGTTGAGCTAGTACATCAAGAAGAGATTGCTGGGGCTTGTGTGGAGCACTTCAAATCTATTCTAAGAAGGCCTGTGTGTAGAAGGGTGTGGGTAGAATGATTGGATTGGCCAGATGTAGGGGTGGAGAACAGGAGAAGGTTGGATAGAAGCTTTAGTTTAGAAGAGATCAAGGAGGTTGTATTCTCTATGGATAGAACAAAAGCCCAGGCCGAATGGGTTCACAATGGATTTTTATCAGGATTGTTGGGATATTTTGAAAGATGATCTTTTGCGGGTGTTTGAGGAGTTTTTCAGGAGAGGAGTTGTCAATTCGGGAGTGAACTCTACATTTATAGCCTTAATTCCAAAAAAGAAAGATGCTTCCCACCCGGAGGATTTTAGGCCAATTAGCTTGGTTAATAGCTTGTATAAGATCATTGCAAAAGTGTTGTCTTTGAGGCTGAAGAAGGTTTTGCCAGATATCATTGCACACTACCAAGGAGCTTTTGTGAATGGAAGACAAATTACTGATTAGATTTTAATTGCTAATGAGAGTGTGGAGAACTTTAAGAGGGATAAGAAGAAGGGAGTGGTCTGTAAGTTGGATTTGGAAAAGGCTTGTGACTTGGTGGACTGGGAATTTTTGAGGAAAGTTTTGGCTAAATTTGGGTTCGGGGATAGGTGGTGTAAGTGGATTATGGGTTGTGTCCAGAATTGTCATTATTCAGTGCTAGTGAATGGGACAATGGTAGATTTCTTTCCAGCCAGTAGGTGTATAAGACAAGGAGACCCTCTTTCTCCTTTCTTGTTCATTCTAATTGCGGAGGTTTTGTGGTAACTAATTCACAGAGGAGATTCTAGGGGGCTTAATAGAGGCTGGAGAGTCGGGAGGGTGGAAACCCCCCTTACTCACTTGCTGTTTGCTGACGACACGATTTTGTTTTGTGAAGGCGGTAATGTGAGCTTTATCAGGAATTTGAAGTTGGTGATACAACTGTTTGAGAAAATATCCAACTTGAAGGTTAACCTTGGGAAAAGCTGTGTTGTGGGGGTGAATTTGGAGGAGGGAGAGATCAGGGAGAGTGCTAAAGTGCTGGGGTGTGAAGTCTCAGGGTGGCCTTTGAACTACTTAGGGTTGCCTTTAGGTGATAATTCTATGAGAGAGAGCTTTTTGGACCCGGTGGTGGAAAGGTTTGAAAAAAGACTGATGTCTTGGAAAAAGAACTACCTCTCTTTTAGTGGGAGAATTACTCTTATTAAGGCCACACTTGCTAATTTTCCTATTTTTTTCCTGTCGGTGTTTAAAATCCTAGTGAAGGTTGCTAATAGATTGGAGAAGTTAATGAGAGATTTCCTATGGGAACCGGGAGAGGAAAAGAGGGATCATAGAGTTAGCTGGGAGATAGTTTGTAGGAGTAGGACTTGTGGTGGTTTGGGGCTTGGGAATATTAGGAGAAGGAATATGACTCTGTTGGGAAAGTGGTTGTGGAGATTCCCCTTGGAGAAGGAGAAGCTATGGGCTAGAATAGTGGCAAGTATTCATAGGCTGGAGCATAATGGATGGGATGCTGGAATCAGAGCTAGGACCACAAGCAATTTTCCTTGGAAAGCCATTCATGACCTGCTACCAGTTTTCTCCCCTAATATCAGGTATGATTTGAATTCCGGTAACTTCATAAAATTCTGGGAACAAACCTGAGTGGGGAGTGCCCCTCTAAAGGATCAATTTCCTTATTTGTTTGCTCTTTCTGATCTGAAAAATGAGCCAATCTCGTCTTTTACCACCCCGTCCTCTTCCACTCCTGGGATTGGGTGGAACTTGGGTCTAAGAAGGGATTTGAGGGACTCAGACTTTGACAATATTTTGAGCCTTATTGCAATTCTTGATAACGTCTTCTTAGACCCCATTAGGGCGGATTCTAGAGTTTGGACACGTTCTCCCAACGACATTTTTTCTTGTGCTTCTTTCTTCAAAGTCTTAAGTCAGTCCACCAGTCCTACCTTCCCTCCTTTTCCTGTTGATGAGGTTTGGTGCAGAGCAATACCTCGTAGGGTTGGTAGTTTTTGTTGGGAAGCCTATTTGGAAAGAATCAACCTTGGTGATCTACTCCAAAAGAAGAGACCCAATACTTGTTTGTCACCTCAGTGGTGTGTTCTTTGTAAAGCGGATGGGAAGACTGGTTTTCACCTACTGGTGTCTTGCCATTTTGCGAGGTCAATTTGGGAATGGGCTTTGTCCCTATTTGGATGTAGTTGGAATACCCCATCAGACTTGAAAGGCCTTTTTTCCCCTTCTCTTTTCAGGTGGCGGATAAAAAGGGGAAGGACAATGTGGAGAGGACTAAGGGCTGCACTATGTTGGACACTTTGGGAAGAAAGAAACTCCAGGATATTCTCAGAAGCTCAGAGTGGAGCAGCAGATCTGAGGGCTATCATTCATATTAGGGCGGTACAGTGGCTGGAATCTTTGGAGCTCTTCACAGATTACACTATGGATGACATGTTGAGGAAGTGGGGTGAAATCGCAAATTGCACACAGATTAAGTCAGTAATGAGTGTGGCTTGGACCCCTTCCACTTAGTGGATTTGTGAAACTAAACTTTGATGGGTGTAGCAGGGGAAATCCGGGACAATAGGGGATTGGGGGTGTTTTTAGGGATGAAAATGGGGTCATTTCTGCTATGTTCTCAGGCCCAATTGGAGTGGGTGGCTCCCTTAGAGCTGAGATCTTTGCAGTTATGGAAGGAGTACAGAAAGCTAAGGAGTTGAACATCAGGAAACTCTTAATTGAAGGGGATTCAGAGGTGGTGATAGGGTGGCTGATTAAAGATCACAATGGCTTATGGAAGTACAATAATGAGAGGAGGAAATTCAAGTGGCTGGTGCGGGAGATGGAAGTTAAAATTTTTTGGGTAAAAGATCGGCTAATTTCCTAGCTAACGGTTTAGCTAAACAAGGGGCAGAAAGGGATTCACTTTTTTGGGCTAAGCTGTAACTATAGTGTGTTTTCTTTCTTTTTTTTTTCTTTTCTTGAGGTTCTTTGTTGTTCTTGGAAGATAAGTGTGTTTGTCTTCCTATTGTAATTCGATAATATGTCAAACTGAAAATATTTCATGGAATACGTTAGATCTATTGCCTTTCTAAATCCGAAGCCAACTATTTGGGTCAGAGAAATGATTACACATTGATTCCATCTCTTTTGGCTGAGGAATAAGTATTCAAATATTGTGTGACCAACTGAACCCTAGGGAGTTAAATTCCTTTGCCAATAGTGTAGCTAAACAGTGTATGTGAAGGGCTTTTTTTGGACAACAGAAGCTCTATACTTTCTGAGCTTTTGGTATTGAGTGTTGGATCTAGAAAGTACAACTTTTATACTCTTGCGCATTCTCTCCTTTTCATCTTCATGGTGTGCTGATGATGCAGTAATTATTTTAATTTGAGAAATATAACCACCTAAATCTTATTCTGCTGGATAAACTAATTGCTGTAGAGTATTTGTTACATAGTTGTCAAGGTGATGCCTAAGCGACAAGGCACCCTTGGAGTCTTGCCTTGCCTAATCGCCAAGCAGTTTTCTATAGCGTGTTATAAAAAACTTTTATATTCTTAATTTTTTTAGGTTATAATTATAAAATAGACATTTTTAAACTAAATTATTCATTGTGTGTTTATGTACTAATTTCTTTTTATTATCTTCTTATTTGTTAGGGTTTAATCAACACAAACATTGCTAAATGCTGTATTGAACCTTCAAAGGCTTCAATACCTGAACCATTATGTAAGGAAGAACATAAAATGTTGTCAAATCAACACATTTTCTTCTTTTTCTTTACTAATTTTGTATGTTTATATACCAATTTCTTCTTCTTCTTCTTGTTCTTCTTCCACCTTTTCTTTTCTTCTTTTCCTATAACAGAAATATGGGTTCTGCCCCTATATTTTTTGAATTTTCTTTTTCTTTCTTCTTTTTCTTCTCATGAATATGTTGATTTTCTATACTTTAACATGAAGTTTATACTCTTCTTATGCAAATTATGGATACTTATTAAGGAAATATGATTATGGAACCTAGGGAACTCCCTAGGATACATGTTTTTACTTAAAAAAATCCATGACCAAGGCAACTGCCTAGGCGACAAGGCGCTCACTGTCGCCTAGCCTCACCTTGGCGTCTTGAAAACTATGATTTGTTATTAGAAATTATCTGTATTTTTGAGGTTGTTTCTGTTTCCAATGCATATCTCTGAACTTATGTCGAATAGTTTATGGCTTGGTTTCATTTTTGTTGTTAAATGTGGCTCAATGGTATTCCTATTGATGCTTGGGATGGAAAAATGTTTGTTTGCATAATTGCATCCATAAAAAAATTGTGTTTGCTAAACCAATCAACTTGAAGTTTAATATTCTTTGTTATTAAAACTATGAAAAGCATGAATACTTTCGTTTCCCATATGTTTGTGTCTCTGTTTGTTTTTCTGATGTGTGGTAAGCATGTTTTCCACTGTTTATAGCAACAACTGCAAGCGCTTATGGAAACCCTAAATTCTACGGAACCTCATTATATTCGCTGTGTGAAGCCCAACTCTCTGAATCGGCCCCAAATATTTGAGAATCAAAGTGTCTTACATCAATTACGGTGTGGGGTAAGTTTTATTGGATTTATCATTACTATTGGCATCATCATCATCATCATATCTTCTTGACAATTTAGATGCTTATCTGGTGTGTTCAGGCTCAGGTTATTGCAAGCTTCTTGTTGTGGAGAATTTTTATAAGTTGCAAGTCAACTTGCCCGTATAATTTATTTTGTTAAGAAGATTTTCTTTTACCTTTTTCTGAGTGTTGTATAGTGAACAATCTCTTTTTGGAATTCACATCTGTGCCCCACAGAGGGCGCCTCACAGCATATCCCAATCGTGTATTGGGAACATCTCTCACTGACAACTTTTGGGAGATGTTCCCAATGCATGCTGAGATGTGCATGTGGGGCATTTGTAGAGTGCAGATTTGATCTCATCTTTAGGTGCTAGTTGTTCTGTTTGTAGCAATTGATGCCATCTTGGCCATGTTGGTAATGTGGGTCTTTCTTGACACTATAACCTGGGTTGGATGGCATCTCCTCCTACCTTTGGTCACCTTACTTCTGCCATCCTTCAGTGTACCGAAAAAAAAAAAAAAAACAAAGGATGAATTAATGAACAACATTACCAAATTGGGGGTTCTCGGAGCATCAGGCGCATGCCTGGGCTGAGGCGCAAGGTGCATTAGGCGTGCACCTTTTGAAAGGGCTGTGCTAGGACCTAGGCGAGGCGCATACCCTGAAATGTGCCTCGCCTGTGCCCCTGAGGCGCACCTTTTAGACTCTCTTAACTGTTTCCAAGGAGAAAAGATATTACAAGTTATATCGCAGGCCAAAAAAGATGATCCCTTCCCACCTCTTGCTTTTCAAAGGCATCGGCAAAAGAATTAGCACATCTTTTTACCCACTGAAGTTTAACTTCTATGCCTTAGGTTACCAATTTGAATTTCCTTTTTTTCTTCAATGCAATTCCATCAACCCAATTCCTCCTTTTGCAGCCAACTAACTACCAGTTTTGAATCCCTTATGATGATCAATTTTCTGTTGTTCAGCTATTTTGCTATTTGAACTCCCTCCATCACAGTCATCATCTCTGCCCTCAAGGAGTCGCCCCAAACCAATTGGGCTAGAATAGAGAGCTATAACTCTTTCCTCATTCTGAAAAACACACCCATTGCCTCGTGGGCCTGGGTTTCCTTCACTACTTCCATCAAAGTTCAGCTTAATAAATCCGGAAGTAGGAGGGAAGCAAATTGTTTTGATAACAGACTTAAATAAAGATGAGTTTGCTACCTCCTTCCCAGTGATTTAAAAGGCGCACCTAGGTGCACAGGCGAGGCACATTTTGGGTTATGTGCCTCACCCAGGTCCTAGGCTACTCATGAAATCAAGAATGCAATATGTTTTACATCACATTAGCTACTTGATGCAAGGCAATTAAGGAAAAAAAGAGATTATGGGTTTTACATGCTTGAAAATGCTTTATTTGTTTGCTTTTATTTTTAAATTTTCAGTTGAATATGCTTTACATGTTATGTTTATGTATTTTAATTTTAGATAATAGGTTTTTTAAAACATTTATTTTAAAATTTATCTTTATATTTTTATTTAACACCATGTTTAATATATATTGATTTTTTTTTGTATTTTTTATAAAAATTTGGCATTTTTTATGATTTTTTTTTTACTTTTTAGCTTTTATTTTTGTAATTTCGTGCCGTGCTTAAAAAGGCGTGATCCTTGCCTTGTGCCTTGCGCCTCAGGCGCAAATTGGCCCTTGTGCTTTTAAAACACTACTCCTTCCATTTCCTAAGTAGGTAATCAAAGGGAATGCCCTGAAAACTGCTCAAAGATTTCCAAGGACATCTGCAAGTAGGGTAAAAAGGAAAGGTGAGAGAGGGTTCCCTTGCCTAATTCCTCTAAGGGCAGGAAAATGATCCACAATAGTTCCATTTACCAAAATATAGTAGTGACGAAACCTAACATGCCCCTTGATCCACCTACATAATTTGTCTCCAAAGCCAACCCTTCCCATTACCTCCAAAAGAAAATCCAATCCACCATAGCATAAGCCTTCTCCAAATCAAGCCTACACACTAAACCTCTCCTCCCATCCTTTTTGATTGCTTCCATACTCTCATTAGCAATAAGTAACTGATCGATGATTTGCCTTTCCTTTAGAAATTCCCCTTGGTCTGGGGAAATAATATCTGGGAGGACTTGCCTTATCCCATGGGAAAGCACCTTTGCTATGATATTGCATAAACTGTTAAGCAGGCTGATTGGTCTGAAATCCTTAGGGTGAACAGCATCCTCCTTTGGGATCAAAGCTATGATAGTGGAATTAAGTGCAGGATTAATGCCCACCCTTCTTAAAATTTTATTAAAGACTTCTTGGATATCATGTTTTAAGATCTCCCAACAATCTTGGTAAAATGCCATTGTGAAACCGTCTGGGTTAGGAGCTTTAGATCAATCCATAGAGAAAATAGGTTCCTTGATCTCATCTAAATCAAAGCTCCTCTCCAGCCACCTTTTCTTTTCCTTTGGTATACTTGGCCACTCTAATCCATTAATCCACATCCTACTAGGCTACTACTTAGGGGTCTCCCAATGATAGATTTGATATTTTCCACTGACACCCTCACTATCTCACCTTGTTGAACTCACCATTCAGCTCTAGCTTTGAAATGGAAATTTTCCTTTGCATGAAAATATTTCGTATTCCTATCTTCTTCTTTTATCGATTTTTGTCTTGGCTTCCGTCTCCAGCTAATTTCTTCTTTTAACAAGACATCCTCCAATTGCTTCCTTAGAGATCATCTCCTTTCCTTATCCCTCTCTTCAAAAGAGCCAGAATTTTCTTTCGAATCTGATTGCTCAATTTGATTGATAATCTGTTGCTTCCTATCTTCAAGTTTCCCAAACTATAGAATTTTCCATTCTTTAATTTTGGCTTTCAGCTCCTTTAATTTCCTATGGAACATCATGCGTTTCCACTGGACCCTTGGATTTCTTCCTTTCCACCACTCCTTCACTTTTTCCACGAATCCTCTATGGCTGAACCACATATTCTCAAATCTGAAGGGTGCAGGACCACTACCCCTAAGCTCCTCCTTAGCAATTAAGATAGTGCAATGATCTAAAGTGACCCTAGGCAGTGCTCTTGAAACCGATCCTCCCTGATATTTCTCTTAATCCAACGTGAAAAAAATCTGTCCAGTTTGTAACAAATTGGGTTGGTTTGGAGATTAAACCAAGTGTACTTAAAATGTGACATAGGCAGTTCTTTAAGCTCGAGGTCATTGATAAACTGATTGAACTTCCTCATGCTTATATTACTAGATTGTCTTAGATTATTGCTTTCTTGAGTGAACCTAATTGCATTAAAGTCACCACCCAAGCACCAAGGCCTATCCCAAAGCCCTCTGATGGCACTCAGTTCTACCCTCAATTCATTTCTTTTTCTGTATCCATTTGGGCCATAGACATTTGTCTATATCCATTCAAAACCATCTCTCACTTGTCAAAATTTGATGGACACAGTAAATATCCCCACTAGTTCTTCAATTGCTACAACAAATTCATCCTTCCACAAAATAATCAATCCCCCAGAAGATCCCCAAGATTGAGTAAAAGCCCAACTGGTTTCTTTGACTTTCCAAATACCTCAAGCCCATCCTATTAAAATCAGTCAATTTGGAATCTCGGATCAACACTATATCCGATCTTCTCTTCCTTAGCATATCCTTAATAGTGGCTCCCTTAGTTGGATTCCCAACCTTCTGACATTACAGCTTTCTATTTTCAAACCCATTCCAACAATAAACTTACCCCTCCTTTAGGATCCTTCTACTTACACCCTCTCACTCTTCCCCTTCTTTCACTAAATTCCTTGTTCCCCTTAACGTCCAACTTTTAGTCTATCCATTTCATTCAGTCTTCTTTTCTTATCATCCCCTTTATTCTTGTTCTTCCTCAAAAACACTTTTATTGGGACTTATCTTATTTTCCTTCAAAGGTGAGCTTTCTGCTGTAGTCCGCTGCTTTAGGAAAAATTTTAACTAAATACAGTCTGGTTAGAAGGGTTCTGCAGACGCAAGGTCAACCTTGTATGATGTGTGTTTTTGTCATGGTGAGTTGGATCACTTATTTATTGACTTACCTGTGGGTCTTGGGTTTTGAAATTGTGTGGGTGATATCTTGTCACCTTGTTTTTTTTTCTTAATAAAAAACAAGATGGGTAATCAACCTGCATTAGAAGAGTTCATTAGTTGATGACTTGATGAGGAGCAAGGTCAGGGTTAGACAGCGGCAGACACCAATAGTGGATCATTGGAGAAGGGAAAAGAAAGGCCTTTTTATATACATCACAAATGAGAATATTATATTTGGTGAATGTTCTTGTGAACCATTATGGGAGGCTGCTACAGTGGTATTGGTATCAAGGCCATATCCAAACTTAGAGAAGGTGCTAGAATGATGAAACACTTAATGAAGGAGGAATCCATTATGGACATCAAGCCTTTCAAGCCCAATAGGGCCATTGCTTTTACCTCCCAGGACCTCTTCTGGGAGGGGCTTAATTAGGCATTGGATGAAAGGAATTAGCACTTTATCAGTGGATGGTGGGGGCAAACATAGAAGGTCAAAGCAGTACACCACCAGAGGCCTCTATTGGGAAAACCTTGTGTTAGAAAACTGGCAAATCTTGGCCCAGCCCATCCTTAGTCTGGTTGAAACCCACCATAATATGATCCACCCATTAACAGTCACGAGTCATCTGAAATCTAATTCAAACTCTTGAAGTCAAGAGTATTTGATGTTTGTGTTCATGGACAAAACAAACCCAATTAGAAATTTGATTTTGGGACAACTATGTGAACTTAGCTACAAATGTTGGAGTTCATACCATTTATCCGTAAAAAAGTGTTAGAGATCATGCCATTTAGAAATTTGATTTTGGGAGAACATTGTGAAGTTCTCTGCAAATGTTAGATCCCAAACTAATTAGTTATTTATTATTTTTCGTACACCTGTGATGGACAACGACTTGAAGATGTTTGTGTGTCCTTCTTGCCTAAGCCCACAGTGTACTCTCCAGATCCCACCGTCTCCCTTCTCTCTACACCCCTTCCTTTTATGTTGGTTCTACTGAAGTGATATATTATTTCCAGTATCTTGTATTTTTATTTTTCCATTTCTGACTAGTGCTCACTGATTCCATTTTTGAATACATTTTATATTTAATAGTAGTTTTTTTTTTTATTTTTTATTACAGGGTGTTCTGGAGGCTGTTCGTATAAGTCTTGCAGGATATCCTACGCGGAGAACTTATTCAGAGTTTGTGGATCGCTTTGGAATTTTAGCTCCAGAACTTATGGATGGATGGTATATTTTTTAATAGCACCATATGTACTTCTGCCTTCATGTTTTCTTGTGAACAATCTGCTTAGTTGGCTTGGTTGGTTTTATCAGTTTGTATATCCCTTGTCCTTTCCATATAATTCTTTGGCAAGTGGCATTCTAAGTTAATTACTTTTCTTTACAAGTGTTGATTAGCTGTTAGATTTTACATATTTTTAGTTCTAAATCACAAACCTCTTAATGGTTGTGGTGTGGAACCAATGCTGCATTTGGTTGTAAAGATTGTAGAAGTAAGAATAGAGGATCTATAGTAAGATGACATTCCATAAACTTGTTGATGGGAAACCTTAATGGAGAGGAAAGTTGAGGTTAAATTGGTGGTTAAGTTTTTTATTTGCTCCGTTCTTATTTTCATTCCTAAAAGGTTGAGAAAACCCCGGAAAATGAAGCAACTTTGAGAGGATGCAGTGTTGGTCCTAACATTGTTATTTACAGGTTAAAGTGTTCTGTATGTGCGTAATGCAAAGAACTGTACGATAGATCTTTTATTTGTAATTTTCACAGCAGATTTCACTAAAACTGTAGATCATAATTGAATTGGAAAGAGGCTAAACACCCTAAATAATTTAGACCTATCAGCTTGGTGACTAGCATCTATAAGATTTAGGATAAGGTCTTGTCTTTGAGGATTAAAAAGGTCCTCCCCTCCCTTATCTATCAAGCTCAAGGCGCTTTTGTACAAGGTAGATAAATAATTGATTAGATTCTAATAGCAAACGGATGTGTAGAGGAGATGAGGAGATCGGGGAATCAAGGCTTTGTCTACAAGTTGGATCATGAGAAGTCTATGATTGACTGGATTGGAGTTTCTTGGTAGAGGTATTACAAAAATGTGGGTTTGGGGACAGGTGGTATGACTTCTTCCCAGCATGTACGGGTCTAATACAGGGTGACCCGCTCTCCTCTTTCTTGTTCACACCGGTTGCTGATGTGCTTGATCAACTTTTATTAGAAGCAGATAGGGTTGGGTTAATAAAGGGGTGGAGAATTGGATGAAATCGAGTCACAGTAACTCATCTTCAGTTTGCAGATTATATAATAATTTTTTTTGTGAGGGGGGTGACTTGAAGATCAATTTTGGGAAGAGTTGTTTGGTGGGGTTAAATTTGGAAGGCAGGAAGATGGAATCTGTTGCTGAGTGCTTAGAATGCCCTATCTTTGAGTGACCCTTGACCTATTTAGGTCTTCCCCTAGGTGCTAATCCAAAGGAGAGTCACTTTTGGAATCCAGTTGTGGAAAAGTTTGAGAACGGGTTGGCAACTTGGAAAAAGAATTATCTTTGGGGTTAAAGTAACTTTAATCAAGGCAACACTTGCCAATCTGCTAATTTATTTTTTGTTTGTCTTTAGGATTCCCTCTAGGGAAGCAAGAAGTTATGTGGGAGGTGGTTAGTCGAAGCAAGGAAGAAGAGGGTTTAGGATTGGGAAACCTAGATCATAAGAATGGATTTCTACTAGGCAAATAGTTATGGAGATGGCCTTTAAAAAGAGAGATTGTTCTGAAAGTGGTTGCATGAGGGGTTATCTCGACGGGCTACTCTTACAACACCTTGGAAGGCAATCTTTGGCATCCTCCCAAGGTTCCTCAGGTTTGTAAGGTATGGTGTTTGCTCTAGTAATTTTGTTCTTTTTTTGGGAAGATGTTTGTAAGGTATGGCTACTCTTACAACACCATGGAAGGCAATCTTTGGCACCCTCCCTTTATTCTATCTCCCTCTTTAAAATGGAGCCCATCTCCAGGTTCCTTTCCTCCCTAGTCCCCCCTTTGTCCTTAAATTGGGATTTTGGCTTTTGTAGAGGGTTGAGGGAAGAGGAATCTGCTTGTGTTGCTGATCTTTTACTTGTACTTGATTCTGTTTGTTTTGACCCACTTAAACCTTACAGAAGAATTTGGATTATCTGCAAAAGGACTTTGGTCTTGGACCATTCCCCCTAAAATAGCTGTTTTTTTGTTGGGAAGTTTACCGTGGTAAGATAAATACTTTGGATTATCTGCAAAAGAAGAAACCTTTTATGTGCTTGGCCCTAAATTGGTGTACTCTTTGTAATGTGCAGAGTGAGGACTAGTTGAATTGAGGATTCCTCCCCTATCCTTTTCTTTTATTTTCTTCTCTTTTCTTTTTTTTTCCTATACGAGGAATGTTTTGAGGGTGCCTTGCCTGGAGTGGGGTGTGTATGCCTTACATACCTCTTAAAACATTGAATCTCTATATGGTGAAAGGAATTATCAGGTGGTGGTGAGTAAAGTATGTAGATTTGAAGTGTTGTTACTTTTTAAGAAAAAGTATTAGTGAAATTAAACTGAATGAGTGGACTGTTGCATTTGACAGATTGCTATTACAGAAGGTTATATTTATTGGTTGTTATCTTGGTTTTTGCTTGTATTTGTACACCAAAAGAAAAAGAACATAAATACAAGCAAAAACCAAGATAACACCCAAGAAATATAACCTTCTGTATTAGCAATCTGTCAAATGCAGCAGTCCACTCTTGGAGTTTAATTTAACTAATATTTTTTCTTGAAAAGTAACAACACTTAAAGTGATTTTAGCATGGGATTGTTGTTCAGTGCTGTGTATTTCTATTTTTCCATGTGCATTGGAAGAGAAGTTTACTGGTCTGCTTGCAGGTTTAACTTTTTATTTGGTTTGTTGGTCTGTCTAGGAAGTTCTAACTTGCCATTTCTTATTTATGAAGTCTATTTTAATACCTTTCAAAATTTGACTCTGCAGTTATGATGAAAAGAATTTGACAGAGAGAATTCTCCAGAAGTTAATACTCGAAAATTTCCAAGTATGTGTTCTCCAGAACTGTCTAGGAAGTTCAACTCATTACTTTACAAATTCCAGATGAATGATTTGACTACTTATTGGTTTGTTTTTGTATAGGGACTGAAGTTTATCAGTTGCATTATCTTATGTCCTTTGTGGTGATCTTTTATTTTTTGCAGTTAGGCAGAAGCAAAGTATTCCTTAGGGCTGGTCAGATTGCTGTTTTAGATTCTCGAAGATCTGAGGTTTTGGATAATGCAGCGAAACTTATTCAGGGTCGATTACGGACATTTATTGCACGCCGGGACTTTACCTTTCTCCGCAAATCTGCAATTGTCATGCAAGCATACTGCAGAGGTTTCATCTGTCATTTTTCTTTTCCTTACACTTCAATTCAATTGAGCTTTTGGAAGCTGTTACTTAATCATATTCTGATGTTCGGTGTCAGTAAAGCCTTAGTCTATAAGCACTGCCATATAGTTTATTTCTAATGGTGCTAAAGTTGGTGAATATCTTGTTCTTTATGTTGGTTTTTTGTTTCATTAGCCCTAAAATCCATGCTGCTATTACTAGACTGCCTGTAATGTTTCTCAACACCTTCAAACTCAGTTAACATAGAATTGGAGATTTATTCACTATTTGTAGTATGTAGTGTGTCTATGTCATGGACTTCCATTTTCTAAACCTGATATGAGTTAAGTATTGCAAATTCGTTTTTTTGCTATATAGACGGTGATGTTGTGTTGCTTGTTGTTTAGATGGATTCTTGTTCTATATTGCTTAGGGGTGATTTAGATTGCTGTACTAGCATGTTTTTTATTTTTACTTATGCATTTAAGTTTGAGAACAGTTCTTTCATCCTTTTCACTTCAAAGTTTAGTATTGAAATCCTTCTTTTCGCTATATAAATGGTAATGTTATGTTGCTTGTTGTTTGGATGGAATCTTATTCTATATTGGTTAGGGGCGATTTTGATTGGTGTACTAGCAATTTTTTTTTTTTTACTGATGCATTACCAAAACTTTTTAAGTTTGGGAACATTTTTTTCATCATATTCCCTTTCGCAGGTTGCCTTGCTCGAAATATGTGTGCTGCAAGACGAGAAGCTGCAGCTGCTATTGTGATTCAAAATTATACACGCAGATGGCTATTCCACCGTGCATATTTGATACTTTATTCAGCTGCTGTAACTATACAATCGACCATACGAGGTTTGTCAAGTAGACGGAAACTTCTGCATAGAAAGGAGCATAAAGCTGCAGTAGTTATCCAGGTACCCTTGTCTGTGGCTGCTATTGTAATCTTTTCACCTTTTTTCTTACATATTTAATGATTGTTTTGTTTTTGGCTCCATGTTTGGGTTACCAAACGACTAACTTAGAAAATAAAAAATTAGTGTGAAAACTATAAGGTAATTGGAGAGAGGAGAGAAGTGAAAGATAGAAGAGAGAGATTTACTGTATGCAGCCACTTTCCACTATATATGTTATACACAATTAAAAAGACCTGTGTACCCCTGGTCGTATACTCTCCCATTATAGCAAAAATACACGTAATGTTATACATGATATTTCTTGATGCTCCAACACTACAGAAAATTTCTTGATGTTAACTATTGTTAACATTCGTAAATGATCTATAAAGGTCTCAAGGTAATTGATGGATGGTTTCTTTAATATTCTAGAGTAATGAATTTTTCGATTTGTAGGTTAAAGTGGCTCGTAGGCCCATGGATATCCTTTTTCGAGCTACATTCTTCAAGCAAATACATGGAAGAAAAAGGAAATGATAGATTAAGTGATGCAGGAGCTGAAGAGGCAAAATTGGAATTTTATGAAATTTAATGTATTTCTGTATTTTTGGACAGTAGGGGTATTTTTGTCATTTTGCAACTTTCTGTGGGGGTCCAATGATTGGGTTTAGTTTGTCTAGTTCCAGTTTGTTTATGTTTAAAATTCCAGAGTCATTGCATAAGTATGATTAGAGCCATTTAGTCTTCTTTGAATTGAAGTAGGATATGACAACTTATTTTGAGTTCTACTAGGATTATTGAGTCTAACTGTTTGACTCCTAGGGTTATTATGAGTTTAGAGTCTATAAATAAGTACGGATGTTTTACACAAAGGCAATGAAGTTTATTGAGTTTTCTTCAACTTATGCTAGCTATGGTGAGTGATTCCCAAGGTTTTTAAAACCGACCCGGAGAACGAACTGGTCAAGGGTCCAGTTCCTGGGTCGAACGGTTGGCCCCTTCTGACAATAAAAGTAAAAAATGATCAAAACCGTTGAACGGTTCAAACGGTTCAACTGCCCAGGTCAGTGGTTTGCTGACCAAATCAACATTTTTTGGCCAAAATCCGATTTTGGCAAAAGACGGAACCGGTCACCTGACTGGTTCTCGGTTTTTCCGGTCCAACCCTCCGGTCCGGCCTGATTTTGAAAACCATGGTGATTCCCATGCCCTAGAGTGATTCTAGGCACCCTGTGAGTGATTCCCATCTTATGCTAGCTGTTCCTTCAAGAAGCCATTACAGCCATCAACAGCCATAAAACTTTGATCAAGAAGACTATTCAACATTCTCCAAGGACTAGAACTGAGCTGGTCCTATATCATTAAGCCAGGACTTGTCTTGTACCTTTAAATTCTAAGGACTAGAACTGAGCTTGATTGTTTTCTTAGGCATTTTGGTCATGCAAATTGGAGCAATGCCATTGTAATGATTGTGAAAAGTGAATCCTTCAATCCTTTTCATAGTTTCTAAATCGTTTCTCTGATTTCAGATTGTATGATGCCCTTCAAATTGCTCTCTTCTACTGTTCTTTTGTCTATCATGGACATTAACATCTTCCGTATTGTTTCCTACCTTCAAAATACACTGTTTTGATATTAGTTTTAAAATAGAGAAACGAAAAGAACTCTAGTACTGTTTACTGATCCTAATCTCGGGGGTTTTGGTTTTAAATTACAAACCATTTGAGCCTTGTATTACTGATTGATATTTTGTTATTTGTATTCTATTGTTTTTTTGTAGCAGTTCTTAAATGCAATAGAATGGTTCAGAATTGTTAATATTGATATTAATACTAGTAGTTATTTGACTATTATGCATTCTCATTCTTTGAAAGATTTTGTAAACAATGCTAAAGTTTCAAAGTTGCATTTTAAGTATTTGAAATTTATTATTGGTTGTTTCTTCATCCCTGTGATTGGATTTTCTATGAATATGACTAGTGGAAACTGACATGGTATATGTTGCTTGACATGGAAATTTTCACCGGTTACATGCACATAAATTTAATGGCATTAGTATATTTCATTGCTTTTATGCTACTGCTAGTCTACTTATCACATATGACTGGATACGATTATGAAGCTCTACTTTTTGTAGCATTGATGTTTCTTCATTACTGATCTTATGATCACATAGGCCCACTGGAGGATGCAGAAGGCACGCTCTTCATTCCAATGTTATCAAAGGTCTATTGTGGCCATTCAATGTCTTTGGAGAAGGAAACTAGCAAGAAAAGAGCTCCGGAGGCTTAAACTGGTTAGAGGGGACTTTAGTCGTCTATACACATGCAATTCATATACTTTATAGTTCATTTGTTTGCATATGGATGTAGGGAGCTTTTCTACTCAACCCCACCTATTTTGGCCATGTGGTGGGATCCTGACCATGTTTTGGTCTTTCATTGAATCGATAATTGCTCTCCATATGATTATGAACATGTTGCCATGTGGAAACTATCTGAGTCATTTAGGAATACTCATTAGTTGACCAGGCTAGCAAACCTGCTCTTGATTTCTCTTTGCTTGCTTATATGTATTAATGTTTTTAATTGTGTGATTTGATGATTTTTTTTTTTTTTTGTTTTATAGGAGGCTAATGAAGCTGGTGCATTGCGATTAGCAAAGAGTAAGCTTGAGAAGCAATTGGAAGATCTCACATGGCGTTTGCATTTAGAAAAGAGATTAAGGGTAATACTTCTTTGTTGCAATTTTATAGAAACTTCTTCTCTTTTTGTCATTTTTTTATTCTTGGTTAGTTTTAAAATAAGTTTTACTGTTATTGCCACAAGAAGAATAAAGAATGGTTGGCAGTGATGTTTTTACAATCCTTGAATGTTTGTCAAACTTCACAGTGGACTTTCAACATATGGATAGACTTGAACAACTTGGGAAAAGTCATTTTCTTTATTGTGTGATCAGTCACATGATTCAATTGACAATGCAAGAGGAATAACTTAACAGATTGTGTTGAGAAATTGTATTTGGAAAGTGACGACCTTCAAGCTTACAACCATTGTCAATCATTTTCGTGGTATACAGGTCATGGAACACATAACTAGATAAAAATGAGAATATGTTATCTAAGGGATTGCTGGATTTTGTTGAACTGTTCATCCCAAACTCGGTGGCAAATTTACTGACATGAAGAATTGGTGATGAAGGGACCCCAAATAAACCTTTGATAGTTCTCTTCCCAATATACAGGAGATAGATACACTACGTGCCCTTGATCACCTCCTGGAAAAGGTCTAAAGTTTTTACCCTGTTCCAATATGTGGCTTCTGAAGTAAGAAGATGATTTCTTCAGTGCAGCCACCTTGTGGACTATTTGGGAGGGAAGGAATGCTAGAATCTTCCCAGGCAAGGAGAGAACCCTTTCAGCAGTGAAAGAGTGTACCTTAAATAGCGCTATGGCTGAAAACTCTAGACTCTTTCAATTCCTTTTCCTTTGATGACATTTGGAGGAGCTAGGCTGTAGAGGCTAATACTTCTTTTAAGAAAATCAGACCTGTAGCAGTTTTGACACCTCCGAAAGGGTTTACTAAACTGAATTTTGATGGGAGCAGTCAAGGCAATCCAGGACTGTCAGGCATAGGAGGGGTCTTTAGAAATGAGGAGAGCAATATCATATCCTCGGTTTTATGCCTGGGGGGAATAGGTAATTCTACAAGGGCTTAGTTATTGGCTGCAGTACAAGGGATTCAGATTTCCATCCAGATTAGGGTGGAGAAGTTACTAATTGAAGGGGACTCTAAGGTGATTGTGGGCTGGTTATTGAACCCAGATTCAGTCATTTGGAGTTACAGGGGTCTTATAAAAAAAGTTAAATGGTTAATAAGATAAATGACAATTAGAGTCCAATGGGTGGGTAGGTCGGCCAGTGCATTAGTTCTCGTGATAATGTTTCTTTTCGAATTCCTGTAATGTTTAGGAGAGGCTGCACCTCACGCCTCTCCAAGGGATGCTTGTAAAAGTTTATTCTCTTTGATTAATGAAATTATCATTCGATTATCAAAAAAGTGCATAATTAATAAACTTGGTATTCATGTCTAGTGTACAGGTGTTGGACAAAATGCATACCCAATAAAGTGCTGGATACTAAATCAAAGCTTCTTGTTTAACAGTTAAAATATGTAATTTGTTATGTTTTAACAAATCTACAAACCTCTATGCAATGATAAAAGCATAGTTGTCAATGGGATGCCTAGGTAACAAGGTGCTCATGGAAGGTGTTAGGGAAAACCCAGAAATACAGATTTGTATGGCACCCAAAAATGAAAGAAAAATAGAGATAAAGAGAAGTAAACAGAGAAAGGCACAGATTTACATGGTTCAACTTATATCCTACATCCATGGGCAAAGGAGGAGCAGAAATCCACTCACAACCTCACTCACAAAACCCTGAACCCCAAAATACATAACTTTTCGTATTTGGTTCGGACCTGTAAGCTGAATATTGATTGGGTCCGTAGCCCATGCACCCTTAATGGTGGTTAGTGGCGGGACGCTTCCACCACAAAACACTATGACAATTTGCCTTCAGGTTTTTCTCAACTTAATTCAGACCGGATTCATGAAACTGATCATGACAAAGAATTCAAGGCACAGCTATAAGAGAGGGTTGCCTTGCTTAATTGCCAAGCTAATATGTAAATTGTGCATGGCACTGTGAAATGCTTTTATATTCTTAATATTCTGAAAATAAAACAGTGGAATAACATTATTAAATTAAAATATTCATTTTGTGGGTTTATTAAAATTTTTCATTCTGAAAATATTCAATCAACACACGTTTTAGTGCATGCTGCCTTGAATCCTCAAAGACTGGAAAACCTGATCCAATAAACACATCCTTCCACCTTTTCTTTTCTTCATTTCCTATGACAAAAACAGTATATTTTCTGAATTTAATTTTCTTTTTTTTGTTCTCATGAATATGTTGTTTTTTTGTATTTAGATATGAAGTTTATACTTTTTGATATAAAATATAAATAATTGTTAGTTAATGATGGTTAGTAGTTGCTAAGGAACCCAGGATGAGAGAATGGATGTTACCATATCTTGAGGGGGTAGGTTGCATCATGCATGCAAGCGGAAGTTGAAATTTTCAGTTGGAGACTTGGTGCATTAATTGGTCCTTAATGCTTAGATTGGTTGAGTAGAATTTGGGATGAACTCACTACCAGTGATTCTTTTATTAGTTGTGGCAGGATTGTACTTCGTCATTAGATTTTATGAGCTCAATAGTTGGAAGGCCAATTTAATTGGAACTTTGAAGAGCTGATATACAAGCTAAATATATGTTGGTTTTTGTTGCTCTTAATCGAGGTTGACAAAAAACTGGGTTAGTTTTCTAGGTGGGAAGTAGCATTATCAGTGTTTTTTTGGAAGGTTATTTGGAGTATTCTCTATTTTTACAATTTGGGCTGCATTTGGTAAGTGCGCAAATGCAGAACCAAGGTGATTTTGTACTTAGGTTCTTTCTTGTAGTTGTTTGGTAAGAATACATCTTTGTACTGAAAATGAAAGTAAATTTGTTTTTTCTTTTTCCTGATATTTTTGCATTCAAATTGGAAGCAAACTCATGCACTCAAAGTTGCTCAATGTATAAAAGGTAGATTGCAGTCTTGAAATTCATGTTTATAACCATCACAACACAATACGGAATTTATCTATGCAAAACCGAACCAAGTTTTCTTTCCAACTTTTTGATCAAATTTTCATTTAAATTGATACATATTCTTTTAGCATTCTTACCAAACACAGCCTTGAGTATATAATTTGGAGTGGAAATATAACTTAATTTCAGTAGAACTTGGAATTCAAAATAATGGGTTGAATTAGTGGTTTTCATTTACTTTTTTCTTTAGGGGCTAGTTATCTGAGGTATCCATGATTGTAGGCTCTCAACAATGTGACACCAAAGATTTACTCAACTGGCCTGTTCAATCTCATAGGTGATCGTCGTTGTCTTCTCTTACTATTCCAGATCGATTACCATGTATTAGCTCTGGGTTGGCAGTTGATTCATGATAGACCCAATACCAAAATGAAAATTATGCAGATAAAATACCAACTTCCAATGTGGACCCATAGTATCTGGAATAACAAGTGTACAACTGAGGCCTTTGTTAATTGGGCTATTAGATCTGACCTGATAACACTCATGTACATGCCTGGTAGTGTTCTATAGATGTATATTTAAATTATAAATATGAAGGGATTCAAGGAGTGGCCAATTATGGTTTTTAATGGGCAGGATTTTGCTAAAACTAATACCAATCCAATGAGTTCTGCTCAAAAAAAAGAAAGAACGAAAGAAAGAAAAGAAATGCAGCCTAGGCTGCATCAAATTATTGGAGAGAAGATGATCTTAAATCCATTCTCTTTGGGTAGCAAAAGTTGGTTGAGAACCAATCTCTCAGAAATGTGACCTGCTTGAGATCCTAGACCCTACTTAATAGAGTTGGATTTGTCCTGGTCTTTTTGGTTGACTCTGTCCATTGATATGTTTACCTTGTACTTTTAAGTTGTTCCCAAGGATATAGCTGATTCTTGGATGTGCCTAGGATTTTAGATTTGTCGTTTTTAGCCTATGTTATGATTTTTTTATATCTTTATCTGTTCTATATGTTTTTTGCTCATATGCTGGTACCTTAATATGTAATCTGCAAGAAGCCTATTAATCAGAGCTTTTTTGGGAAACAGGTATCTAATGAAGAAGCCCAGTCAATTGAAATTTCAAAGCTTCAAAAGAGTTTGGAGTTATTGAGTTCAGAGTTGGATGCAGCTAAGTCATCTACTGTTAGTGAGTGCAAGAAGAATGTATTGCTTATAAGTCAGTTGGAATTATCGATTAAACAAAAGTCAGAATTGGAGAACAGACTTGCAGGAATGGAAGAACTGAGCAAGGAGAATGCATTTCTAAAGGTACGGATTATTCACAAACAGATTTCAAGATTTCAAATGAGCCTAATATAGTTCTTTCCTGGTCGCCCTTTATTTAGCTAATGCCGTAATGCATCAGCCATGCCGTTAGCTGACCTTTGTACCCATTGAACAATGTCTTTTTATGTCTATCTCTTCTGCAGTGGAAAATGGAAAACTTGTATTGGTGTAATTAGCAACATAATATTTGTTGTAAGTGATATAAAAGATATCAATACACCAAGGATTATGTTTATTATTTTACAATAATATATCATTTCTGTACGCATGGAAATAGAAATATATTGTGGAAGTATTAGGAAATTTATTGACATTTTAAACCATAGGTTTGAGTGTAAGAGAGTTAAAAAAGAAGCCCTTGACAAGGTGTGCAGAAATTGGTGAAGCACAGCCCAAAAGTCAAATGTTATACATTATTTTCAAACCAACATTGAGAAATACATAAGTTTTCTGATTCCTACACTAATTTCAGAATATTTTTGGTTGTGGGAATATTTCTATCTTTTGAGTTTTAAAATTTATTTTCTATAGTGTTAGATGTCTTAGGGGTACAGGGAAAATATTGATTTACTACTTTTATCGATTACAAAATTGATTTACTACTTTTTGTAATTTCTGATTTGTATATTAGGTTAGTTTTAGTGGGATTAATAACATGTTATTAGAGTTGTCCTTGTGGGTTACCTATGTGGTTGTCTTGGTTTCAAAATAATTAGTTGTTTTGTGTTATTTTTCCTATCCAAATAGGAGTCCATAGAACTGAGATCGAATTTCCTGTTTTGTCCCTAAATAGAGTCAATGTAATTGAAAAGGAAGAGTTGATTTGATGCAATAAACTTTCAAATAGTAACTGGTTGCTAGGTATTTTTCTCTGTTTTCCTTTTGATGTGGATTGAAAAACAAATTACATGAAAGATGATGCAACACGTGTACAACAATAAGCAAAAGGAATACCAAGCTGAAACCAACAAAACAAGTTAGATTTTTAGGGATTTCAAACCTAAACCTGAAGTAGAACTCCTGGAACAATTCCACTACAGCCACAATGACATCAGCTGGCCTCCCGTGTGGACATGCAGCAATAAAGCTAACTTCAAACAAACAAGAGAGAAAGAATCAAAAAGACCCCTACAGAAACAGCCCCCTTCTCTTTTACAAGACTCAATGGCTTGAAGGAGATAACTCTTGTTTCAAAAAGACCCAAGAAACCAAAACCCAACGGATGTTCACCCAACTATCCCTGACCAGAATCTGAATTATAAAATGGCGAAAATACCCCTGGACCGAAACTGTCAACAAAGCTACCCAAAAAACAATAATTTTGGATCCTACTACAAAAAAAATGCAAAACAGAATACATTCACTTTTTTTTTTGTCTTTCTTTTTTTGCTCTTTTCTTGGGCCTCATCACCTTGTTTCTCACCTATTTCTTCTTTTGAGTGATCTAACTCATTGTTGTTTATCCTTATAGCAAGGGTTTTATCCTTGCTGGACAACAAGCTGTCTACTGGCTTCTCCATCTCTATTCTTCATTGTCAACCCAACCACTTTCGTCACCCACAAATCTCACATCGTATCTAAAATTTGTAAAATTCACTACTTGTCCTACATCAGTCATCTAGGTGACAGGGCACCATTGGTGGGGGGCCTCGCCTTAACACCATAGCTTATATACGAGGCCTATTTTGAGTGGATTAGTGCCCACACTTGAAATTTAATGAGTGTAAATAACCAGCCTACTTTTGGTTGGGCCTCAAAAGTAATTGCCATGTGGAAGGTTCTTGGAATAATTTTTGATGGCCATTTTCAATTGATTCATGTGGCATTATTGATTGATATGGTTGCTTAAGATTTGATGCCATTGTTTTTTACTAGCAAGGCCCCAAAGATTCTTTTATTATTTCCTTAGCCAAAGGCATCTTTCAATGATTTAAAATGCAGAGACATGATGTTAGGTGTTTCACTACATGGAGGCATGAGGTGTAGTTCAGAATGCCAGAGATGTAAGCAGTAAGCCTACTTAAGTGGAGGGAGGAACGGAAGATGAAGAAGAATCTACTTTATATTATAATATTACAATAATCAAATTTTTATTATAATGTTACTTCAATCAAAAAGGCCCATGAAAATGTACACATGAAATAAGGGAAGCGAAAATTCGTAAGCTCGGTTCAAGCTAGAACCTTGGGCTCGAGCTCAACTCAAGGTAGTACGAGGCTCGAGCTCGGCTCGAGTCAAAAACTCGTAAGCTCAAGCTCAACTTGACTCGAGCTCGATTTGACTCGGCTCGTGGCCACCCCTACTCTTGGTGCCACAATGGCCTGGGTTCCAAGATCCACAAATGCTTTAGCAGATTTGTTAAGTAAACTTGGTGCATCAAGAAATCATTTATATTGGGAATAGTTCCACAAGGAAATGAACAATAAACTTTTCTTTTAACCTTTCTTCTGTTTGGGAGACTAGTTCCCCAAAGGGGGAGTTGTAAACTTTGCTTTGACTGTTATAGTGTTGGTTAACTGTGGTAAACCTCCGCATTGGGCTTTTTGTTTGGTACCCATTTAAGAAATTTATATATGCTTTAATAAAGTAGTCATGTTAATATTTTTACAATAAAATTATAAGGTTTTCATTCCCCGTATTATGTTGTATATATTGTGGAACTTGTAAAATGGTTCCCCACTTTTATTTACAACATTTTTATTATAGAAAATTGTTTTAAAATGTTGGAACATGCCTCCATCCGAGGTGTATGCATCCAACTCTTATTAAGACTTTGTTATCTCTGTGTTTTTGTTTGCTTTGGTATTGGAAAATCTCTTAAAGTACCCCGACGTACCCCCTCAAGTTTTCTGACAATTGACTAAATCCTCCCCTGGCGTTAGCGTCCATTAACAGAAGGATGGAAGAGACTATTTTACCCATTATTCTTTAAATTTTAAAATTTCAAAATAAAGCATTTGAATAACACCTTGCTGGTCTTGATTTAACAATAAGATCTTGTTGATCTAGATTTCATCCAACTTCAACAGACCAAGCATTTTAGTCAAAATTCAAAAAGAATTCACCATAGATGGGCATTTGGGTGAAGCAAGGTCAAAAGGTTCAACCCAAGGATACATTCACGTCTGATTTCACTGTTGATGTGGAAACCCATTCAGCCACTCTATCTCACTCTGAAAATTTTCAGCCATAGCTAAGGGGGCTAATGAATGGGTTTGGGTGAAGAAGCCGAGGGAGGAGTTTGGAAGCCCATCACTTTTCTACTTGGGTTAAGAGCAATTTGACTAAGCGGAAGACCCATCTCTTGTGACATAACTTTTCTTCTTTTGATCTCTGCAATGTATACCTGATAGATACCATAAATTTGGAAAACTGAAGTCTTTGCTCACCTACTAGCTTTTTTTTTCAAGGCTCACATCTTTGCGCTTAGGACTTGTCAATGGAGGGTGGTGAATTGCATTGAATTGGTAAAGGTTGAATGTTGTGTACTTGACCTTCAACCAAGTAAAGGTTGAAGGTTGTGTTCTTGTCTGCAAGGTGGATGTTGAGTTTTATTTTGAAAATTTGAAGAATAATAGAGGGCAAAATTGACTACAAAAGGGTTATATTGGGTTTAAAAAAAAATTATACATCACAAGTTGTCACACGTGAGAAAACTTGAGGCGCAAGGCGAGGCACGTGCCTTTTTTGAAGCAAGGCGCAAAAACACAACAAAAAAATCTAAAAAATAAAAATAATTGTCAAAAATTAAAATAAAAATGCCAAAATTTATAAAAAAATGCAACAAATCAAAAAATTTAAAGCATATTCAAATTTTGTTTTTAAAAAAACCTATTATCTAAAATTAAAATACATAAACATAACATGTAAAGCGTATTCAAATGAAAATTTAAAAATGAAACCAAACATATAAAGCATTTTCAAGCATGTAAAACCCAAAATCTCCTTTTTTCTTCGATTGCATTGCTTCAAGTAGCTATTTTGATGTAAAACATATTGCATTCTTGATTCTATGATTTACCTTTGTACCACGCCCCTCGAGGCAAGCCCGAACAAATCCTTGTTGGGGTCTTAAATTCTTATTCCTCACATAAAAAATAATGATTTTATAACTTCAATTGCCTTTTAAGAAGATATTGTATTGGAATGAATGAATGTACAACATTAGCAAATAGGGCGTTCTCGCCTTCTCTGAGCTTAGGTGAGTGAGCTAACCCTAGGCCATAACATGGCCTTGTTTGGGCTTGTGCATACCCTAAAATGCGCCTCACGTATGTGCCTTGCATAGTTGTCAAGGCGACAAGGCGTTCTTGGAGGTTTCCCTCACCTAATTGCCAAGCAGTTTTCTATAGGCTGTTATAAAAAACTTTTATATTCTTAATTTTTTGTGCTTATAATTATAAAATAGACATTTTTAAACTAAAATATTCTTTTTGTGTATTTAACCGAACCGTGAGCACCCCTATCCTCAAAGACTTCAAAACCTGAACCAATAAGTAAGGAAGAACATAAAATGCTGTCCAATCAACACATATTCTTCTTTTTCTTTACTAATTTTGTTTGTTTATATATTAATTTCTTCTTCTTCTTCCACCTTTTCTTTTCCTCTTTCCACCTTTTGTTTGTTTATATATCAAGTAAGGAAGTTTGTACTTATGAAAATTATGGGTATTTATTAAGGAAATATGATTATGGAACCTAGGGAATTACCCTAGGATACATGTTTTTACCTGAAAAAAATCCATTGCCTAGGCGACAAGGTGCCCCCCTGTCGCCTGTCCTCACCTCGGTGCCTTGGTGCACCTTTTAAATCAGTGCTAAAACTTAGGGGTACTTTAAGAGATTTTCCCTTTGGAATTAGGTAGAGCTTGGTATTTAATAGGCTGAGGGCTTTGTTGTTACATCATGCATGCTAATCATTATAGCATTTACTTTTGTATACAATTGAAGTGTAAGACTTTTCTTACTGTGCTTCTTGTTTTCTGGTCAGAGTTCATTAGAATCCTTGTCAAAAGAGAATTCTACAATGGAGCTTCAGCTTGCAAAGGCACGGAATGAAAATGCTGATACCTTGGAGAAGTTGCAAGAAGTAGAGGAAAAATATTCAAAGCTTCAGCAGAATTTGCGACGGTATTCCATTTATACATCTACTATTGTATATTAACCATAACAATTGATGTAATACTTCCAAAGGAGAGAGAGAGATTAGTGCATTCATTTCGCACTTGTGTCCTTTGATGGTATATCCCTACTGTCTTCTTTGGGTTTGTTTATTTGCATTTTACTAATTTCCTGCTGAAATTAAGAATTTAAACGGCACTTGATATATTATTATGGAACTACCTTGCTGTGCTTAATTTCCTGGTATTAAACACATATATTGTTAATTGATGCTTTTAGTTGGTAGTTTTGCTTCTCTTATTTATGGTGATTTATTTCTATGCATGTTATTTCCCTATTGACTAGCTTGGAGGAGAAGTTTTCGACTTTGGAAAATGAAAATCATGTTCTAAGACAAAAAACGTTGAGCACATCTCCAAGGCGCAACCGTCCTGGGATTGCCAAGTTACTCTCAGAGGTAATATGCAAAGTCAATTCAATATTTGACACATCTTATGTTGTATATAGGATCCTGTTATTTGCCACCTAATCTACTGTAGATATATTAATAATTGTGGTATGATCTTAAATTTCTGTTTGATTCAGATACATTATATTATAATTCCTCTTTATTTCTTCTTTTATGCAGTCTGTTAACAACTAAATGAATTCCTTATGTTTGTTGAATCAGAAACAATCCGGAGCACTTGCACTCCCCAACAATGACCAGAAGTCCTTATTTGTAAGTTCTGTTCCTGTTGTTTTATTCTGGGGATATGGAGTCCTTTCTTTAATCACTTACCATTGGTTTATCTCATGATAGGAGTCACCTACCCCTACAAAAATTATTCTTCCCTTTGGACAGAGCCAATCAGAATCACGGCGCTCCAAGATGACTGCTGAGAGGCATCAGGTTTCAATTTTTTATTGTGAATAAGGACTGCATTTCCATATAATAGAATGCCTATTCTATTTATTTTATTATCAGATGTCATCTTGGTTGGAAGGCCCAAGGATCTGAACTTTTTTCTTCATATTGTTATTGCAGGAGAAACATGAATTTCTCTCGAGGTGTATAAAAGAAGATTTGGGATTCAAAGATGGTAAACCTGTGGCTGCCTGTATTGTTTATAAATGTCTTCTTCATTGGCGTGCCTTCGAGTCTGAGAGGACCTCTATTTTTGACCATGTAATTGAGGGAATCAATGAAGTTATTAAGGTGTTTTATAATTTCATAACCTTGTTTTTCCCGTTTGGAATCTGACTTCCTAATTGTCATTAGCTTATGACCATTTGTAAATGTTCTTGCTTGTACGTGTTTGCATTATGTATGTTGCTTGGTTTTTCACTTTCTTCCCTGATGTCATATTGCTATGAGGGTGGGATTCTGAGAAGTATTTTTGCAAATGTGTTATTTATCTTCCATCTTTATTGGAGATAGTTCATGTGTTTTGGAAGTGTAGTTCTAAAGTCTATTGAATGAATTGAATCCTCATGCTATAGTTGTTATTAGTAGCATTTCTAATTAAGTGTACATATAAAGTTTGCAGGTGGGGGAGGAGAAAAAACTTTTGCCCTATTGGCTGTCCAATGCCTCAGCCCTTTTATGTCTCCTGCAGAAGAATCTACGTTCAAATGGCTTTTTCACAACACCTCAACGTTCTGGGGGTTATTCTGGGCTTACTGCGAGGATGGTGCATGTAAGTTTCAAGGAAAATCAATTTTTTGTGATTTGTACGTCTGTTGTTACTATTTCATGTCAATGAATATTTAAGATTTCATTATCCTAACAACACTTATGAATTTGAGATTGATACATGATTGCCTGATATAAATAAATATTTTACACCCATTAAGAGGTTTGAATGGATCTTGACATTAGTAGGGATGTTATGTTTATATTGTCATTTTAGAACTACTTTGCCCCACTTAGTTGCTTAATTTCCTGGCCTTGGGTGCATGATTGATTAAGGGTGGTTGCGTACATTACAATCTTATCTTTTCTTTCCTACTCTTTAAGGTTTGTTTCCACTCAAAATGCAATTTCTATGATATTGTTAAAAAGAAATTATCCTTTAAACGAAATTGTGGGCACATCAACATCCCATAATCATGGAATGGGGGTGTGGCAATAGATATTATTTGGTTACATAAAAGATTTAAAGATATATAAGGACCAATTAGGCCTGATTATAATTGACAGCTGTGTTTTTAACCTATTATTTGACAATAAACCTACTTATTTATTAAATTAACGCATTTTGACATCATAGCATGATAATTTTACACGTATATCATGATATAAATAGGTCTTAGACTTGGGGTATATTTATAATCTGCCAATTTACATATACATACATATACGTACATACATACATAGGTCCTAATTGATTCAGAGCGACAAAAAGCAACCCTAATACATTTATAATGTAGATCCAGACCCTATATAATTGAGTCGGTTTGGTTTGGGTCTGCTCGACCCATTGACACTCCTAAACATATGGTATGGGACCTATGGGTCTAATGGCCCAACTTTGATGCCATTCCTCCCATATTGGTCTGAATTACCAGTGTCATGTTTGTATCCAAAGTCTATTGCAATGCATATCCTAATTCCTAAAATTGCCTTAACGATACACTTTGGCACCAATATTTTGAACCTAGATTTGACTGATTTCAGCATAATTATGTTTCCCAGGGTTTAAGATCTCCTCTAAAATATATAGGATACGATGAGAGTATATCACATGTGGAGGCACGGTATCCAGCTATATTGTTTAAACAGCAATTGACTGCTTGTGTGGAGAAGATCTTTGGTTTGATTAGGGATAATTTGAAGAAAGAGATATCACCACTTCTTGGACTCTGCATTCAGGTTAGTCCAATTACCTTTCTTGCTTTGTTCACCCTTGAAATATACTTATGTTCAATCTTGATTTTCTTTTATCTTGTATTTCGTGTCTTATGGTAGGCACCAAAAGCTGGCAGAGTACATACTGGAAAATCTTCTAGATCAACTGGGGGTGCTCCTCAACAGTCACTAAGCAATCACTGGGACAGCATCATCAAATTCTTGGACTCACTAATGAGTCATCTACGTGGAAATTATGTAAATTCTACATTTTCTGTGCAATTTGACTTTTTCGGGTGTCCAGATGCAATCTTCTTATCCTCAATTTAGTTTATCTTCATCTGATTGTGTTATTGTACAAATTCTACATTTTTAGCTTCATCCTCAACTGTTTGCTGCCATATTAAAAGCTGTCAAAATAAACCAAATTTGTGGTGGTTTGGGGGCCTGTCAGGGGGGGGGGGTGTCTCACGGTTTGGTTAACCGAACCGTGGGGCTTTTTTTGGAACCAAACCGGTAATAGCGGTTTTTGGAAAACCGGTAGCCGAAACCGAACTAAAGCCAGTCGGTTGACCGGTTCGGTTCGTCGGTTTTTAATTTTTACAATATATACTATATAATATTATATTTTAAATAATAATTAATATATCATATATTATAAATATATATTTATATATAAAGCATATTTATTATTTTATAATATATAAAAATATAAAAATATTATAATATACATAAATATATATAAAATATATAGAAATATATTTATACCGGTCGGTTCGGTTTTAACCGCCGCTTTTCCATATTGGTTAACCGAACCGGTACCTTCAGTTTTTTAAAAACACTGAACTGACTGGGTCGGTTAATTGATTTTTCAGTTCGGTTTCGGTTGGTTTTTTGGTTGGTTTGGTTTTTCAGTTTTTTGCTCACCCCTAGGAGGGGCTTTGGGTTCATTTTCTTTTAGTCAGTTTCCAAACGGAAAAGAAGAATGAAAGAAATGAAACATTATCTAAAATATAAGTCTTAGATACTACATGCCTTTTTTAGTAATACTTTTAAATTTTAAGTCATATGCGTGTTTTTAAATTGAAGCTTGGCTTAATTTGAATAAGTTTCTTTTATAGAAAAAAGGAGGACTATCAATTCAGTAATGTTGTATGGAGAAAGGTGTTGGGCAATGAAGTAGCAATATGTCCATAAAATGGATATTATCAGAAATGAGGATTTTGAGATGGATGGTCAGTATGGTTAGAAATGCTGGAATTAGAATGCTACTGTGTAACCATGGGATTAAAGGTTAGAATGCTGAAGGCCTAAAGAACTGAAGAGATATTGGACCAGATGGTCCATAATCATTCTTTTTATTATTTGTTTTTTTTTTTTTTTTTTTTTTTTTTTTTTTTTTTTTTTTTGTTAATGGACCTGTTTTATTCTTTCTTTTTATGTTTAACCAGTCAACTGCCCTATTAAGCACATCTATGTAATTATATCATTAATTAAGTATGAATCTAATAAAACGTTGATTAGGGGATTGGAGAGAGGTTCAACTTTCTCTACTCCATCTCTCTCTTCTTCCATTCTCTTCTCTTCTCTAGCTCTAAACCTTTTTCTTCCTCTTTTGTTTCCTATTTCCTTTGATCAAAACCTTTTTTTACTACTGGTTTGTTTCACTTCTCTAAAGATGTACTCCAAGAAAAATGTAGAGCAGGAAAAGAAAATAAGAAAGAAGAATTGGGTGGAAAGGTTGAGATGTGATATCGACTATGACAAGGATTGCAGTGGGAAAAAGGAGAAGAGCATGGAGGGAAATAACACAGGCAAGGCAGGGGGAATACAAGTGGAGATGAGGATTATATGTTGGAATGTTAGACGGTAAGAGGGCTATGGAGTGGAATGTTACAGGGTTTTCTAAATGAGACATTATGAACTGATCACTTGTTCATATTGAATAGATAACTTTCATCCTTTGCACTGTGCATCCATAGTGGCGCCATGTTTTCTAGAATGATTTAAATGGTATCTACATTTATTGCATTATTTGTGTTATGAATGTTGAACACTGATCATGTCCTGTTGCATTCTTCTGATTCAAATGAAATGTCGATTTAGGTACCCTCTTTTTTCATACGCAAGCTTGTCACTCAAGTTTTCTCTTTCATCAATATACAACTTTTCAACAGGTAATTATTTTTAACTTTCAGTATTTTGAAATACCATTACCAGTGACTAATTACTTTATTACTTGTTATTCAGTCTTCTATTGCGGCGTGAATGTTGCACATTTTCAAATGGGGAATATGTTAAATCTGCACTTGCAGAGCTTGAGCGATGGATAGTTAATGCAACGGAGGAGGTAATTATGACACTTCTTTGTGCTGAAATAAGTTGTCAACCAATTTCAATGTTAGGTTTTCAGAATCTGATTTGTCATTGAGTGTAGTTTGCAGGAACTTCTTGGCATGAGCTTAATTACATCAGGCAAGCTGTTGGGTTTCTGGTAAAGCCAACCCTCAGATGATTGAGGATGCTGTGTCTTGCTTCTTTTCTTACCAATGTTGGATATTTGTTTTTCAGGTGATACATCAAAAGAGGAAAAAGTCTCTGGAAGAGATCAGGCAGGATTTATGTCCGGTATGATCTGTTACACATGACAATTTTAGTTTCATTAATTTTTATGTTCCTCCTATCTTGTGCCTTAAAGGGGTCCTTTTGAACTAAACGAATTGATTTTTTAAATGGTGCAGGCATTGACAGTGAGGCAAATTTACCGAATAAGTACGATGTACTGGGATGACAAATATAGCACGCAAAGTGTGTCAACTGAGGCGAGTTACATTATTTTCCTATTTGTTAAACATCCTTTTTTTTTCTAAGATGGCTGCTGCTATGTCATTGTTTCTAAAACTGCTTAGAAATTTTCAGGTGGTTACCCAAATGAGGGATATCCTGAACAAAGATTCTCAGACTCTCAACTCAAATTCATTCTTGTTGGATGATGATCTGAGGTAAGTGTAATGAACTGCTTGGCTTAAATGTATTAATAATTTAAAAAACGAAGTGACTGAGGACTTGGAAAAAGTCTTGTAAGAAAAGAAGACATTTCAAAACTACATTAAAGTCTAAACTACGTGAGCCATTAGCTAGGCCGTGTAGTTCCAGGTTTTATGAGGTCCACATTGGGGATGCTTCTTGAATTAGACCACACAATTGATGGATCACCTCTTTTGTAGTGCTGTGGACATGCCAACTAGCTATTTCCAGCTTTATGCTTGATTACATTTGGAAGATTGTCAATGAATGTTAACATTGAAAAAAATGTAAGCGTGTTATCTGTTCAGGTTAAATTATTTTGTTTGCTGAAGCATATCCCATGCTAAATGTGATTTTTTCATGTTGTCCAGATTGCTTAAAAGGGTATGCAGTATAGAGTTGGAATCCAGTGTTATTCCTGTTTGAACCCTTGCCCCTGTAACAAAGTAGGAAACTGTTTGGTGGATCAATGTAGTAGACTAGAAGCCTTCCTGTTAGTGGACCTGATCAGTATGTAGCCTTACCCCTGCACATACGGAGAGGCTGTTTCCAAGGTTTGAACCTTGGAAAAGTGATACAACCAATTGACCTGAGTTGTGTTGCACTTAACTTCCGAGGGTGACCTCTGACCATTGGCCTATTGTACTTTGTAAGGAGGAGGTCAGAAATGCAGGTCCTGCACCATTTAGATTTGAAAACATGTGGTTAGAACACTCGGAATTCATAAGGAAAGTTAAAGAGTGGTGGTCAAAGAGCAACCCAGCAGTGGAGTGGAGTGGAATGTGGTTTCATAAAAAGCTACAATATCTGAAAGTTAAAATCAAGGATTGGAATCTATTAGAGTTTGGGAGACTGGAGGAAAGGAAGCAGAGTTTGATTACACAAATTGAAGACTTGGATAGCAAAGAAGGGAGGGGTAGTCTAACAGTTGAGGATAAGAAACAAAGATGGAAATTGCGTAAACAATTAGAGGACTATCTTCTTCAGGAGGAAATAAGCTGGAGGCAGAAGTCAAGATGCAAATGGCCAAAAGAGGGGGATAGGAAAACCAAGTTTTTTCATGCCATGGCAAGTAGCAGAAGGAGAAGAAATTCTATTTCAAGTTCGAAGATTGAAGGGGTAGCAGTTACTAACCAAAGAGAAATTGCAAGAGCATTTGCAGATCATTTTAGGTCTATATTTAGAAGGCCCCTAAATAATAGGGTTTGGCTTGAGGGATTGGAATGGCCAACACTGAAGATAGAAGATAGGGAGTGGCTGGAAAGGAAATTTGATTTGGAAGAGATAAAGGAGGCGGTATTTTCAGTGGATAGATCAAAGGCACCGGGCCCTGATGGTTTTACGATGGCTTTTTATCAAGATTGTTGGGAGTTTCTAAAAGAGGATTTAAGGTTGGTGTTTGATGAATTTCATGCTAGAGGTGTGATTAACCTTGGGCTGAACTCCACATTTATTGCATTGGTACCCAAGAAAAGTGATGCAACCCATCCAAAGGATTACAGGCCAATCAATTTAGTTAATAGCCTCTATAAGATCATCACTAAGGTGCTGTCCCTTAGAATCAGGAAGGTGCTCCGAACAATCATAGCAAATAACCAAGGAGCTTTTGTGAAGGGGAGGCATATAACAGATCGGATACTTGTAGCAAATGAGAGTCTAGAGGATTTTAAGAGATTCGGGAGAAGAGGGCTGGTTTGCAAATTAGATTTGGAAAAGGCTTATGAGTTGGTTTATTGGTCCTTTTTGTTGGAGGTGATGATTAACTTTGGGTTTGGAGACATCTGGTGCAAATGGGTGTTGGGGTGTATTAGGAGTTGTCACTACTCCATTCTGGTGAATGGGACAGTGGTCGACTATTTTCCAGCCTGGAGAGGGATTAGACAAGGAGGCCTATTATCCCCTTTCCTATTTACATTGGTTGCAGAAGTGCTGGGGAGATTGATCTCCAAAGCAAATTCTAGGGATTTGATAAGAGGCTGGAGAGTTGGAAGAGAAAACATACCACTCACACACTTGCAGTTTGCAGATGATACAATTTTGAGAAATCTTAAGCTCACTATACAATAGGATTAGAAAACATACCACTCAATAGGATTAGAAATCTTAAGCTCACTATACAACTGTTTGAACAAATGTCAAACCTTGAAGTGAATTTTGAGAAAAGTTGTATAGTTGGAGTCAATATGGGAGAAGGGGAATTATGTGTGTGTGCAGACATTTTGGGATGTGTAATATCGAATTGGCCTCTAAACTACCTTGGATTACCATTGGGAGATAACCCTCAGAAAGATGAGTTTTGGGCTCCTGTTGTGGAGATGTTTGAAAAGAGACTTGCCAACTGGAAGAAAAATTGTCTATGGGAGGGATAATCACTCTAATTAGGTCCACACTTGCTAACCTTCTGGTTTAATTTTTGTCAGTATTTAAGGTCCCGGTCAAGGTGGCTAGCAGGCTGGAAAAACTAATGAGAGGGTTTCTATGGGAGCCAAGAGAGGAGAAGGACTATAGGGTTAGGTGGGAGATGGTGTGTAGGAGTAAGGAGGGAGGTCTGGGAATTGGGAATATAAGGAGTAGAAATCTAGCACTACTAGGGAAATGGTTGTGGAGATTCTCACTAGAGAGAGAGAGACTTTGGGTTAAGATAGTGGGTAGTATTCATGGGATGGCAGATAATGGATGGGATTCTAGGATTCTTGCAAGGACTACAAGAGCATCTCCCTGGAAAGCTGTTCAAGCTATTTTGCCCTTGTTCTCTCCCTAGATAAGGTATGATGTGCAGTCAGGTAACCTCACTAAATTTTGGGAACATATTTGGGTTGGGGACTCCGCTTTGAAAGATCAATTTCCAGGCCCTTTTGCTATCTCTACCCTGAAAAATGAACCAATTTCCTCCTTCCTTGTACCTTCTAATTCACCTTCTGGTTTTGGTTGGAACTTGGCTTTGAGAAGAGCTATCAGGGACACGAGGTTAGATTGTCTTTCAGCCTTATTATCCGTTCTGGATGGGGTTTTCCTTGCTCCAACAAAGGCAGATAATAGAATCTGGACTCTTACTCCTTTGGGGTCCTACACTTGTGCCTCCTTTAAGGCCCTATTACCCCCCTCTCATATTGGTTTGTCCTTCCCGGTTAAAGAGGTGTGGTGTCAACCTATTCCTCCTAAGGTTGGGAGTTTTTGTTGGGAAGCCTTCTTGGAAAGAGTTAATACAGGGGATTTACTTCAAAGAAAAAGACCCAATAGATGTTTATCTCCTAACTGGTGTGTCCTCTGTAAATCTGATGGTGAGTCTAGATACCACTTACTAATTTCTTGTCAGTTTGTTAAAGGTATTTGGGAATGGTTTTCTTTTTTGTTTGGGTGCAGGTGGACCCCTCCTTTGAATGTGCAAAGTTTATTCACATCCATGCCTCGCTGGACAACAAAAAGGGCCAAGATCATGTGGAGATGTGTTAGGGCTGCGGTATGTTGGACTGTTTGGGAGGAGAGAAATTCACGGATTTTCTCAGATAAGGAGAGAAGCTTGGAAGCAATCTTGGAGAGTATCCATGTTAGGGTGATACATTGGTTGAAAACTTTAGAACTGTTTACAGACTTCTCAGTTGATCAAATGATAAGAAATTGGAAGGAGATTTCAGATTCAGCTCCGGTGAAGAAGACCTCAAGTTCTTGTTGGACACCTCCACCTCAAGGGTTTACCAAACTGAATTTTGATGGCAGCAGCATTGGTAATCCAGGGCCTTCTGGAATAGGGGGAGTGATAAGAGATGAAAAAGGGAACTTGTTAGCTATGTATTCCGGTCCAATTGGGGTGGGCGATTCTCTAAGGGTTGAGATTCTAGGAGCTCTTGAAGGGATCCAAAGGGCTAAGGACATGCATGTTAAAAAACTGATCATAGAAGGTGATTCTGAAATTGTGGTGAATTGGCTAAAAGAGGATAGCTCTAAGCTCTGGATTTACAACAATGAAAAGAGGAAGTAGGGAGTTAAGATTCTTTAGCTCCTTTTCTATGTAACTTCCTAAGTTCTCAATTATTAATAAAATTTACTGTTATTGATAAAAAAAAAAAAAAAACTTGATAAAGATGTCTATGCTACTTTGTCCCATTAAAGTGATTCTCATTTCTCTTAGACTACATGATTCCATTAGTATTTACTAGTGGAACATTTTTTTCAGATGATGAAGAGATAAAACTATTAAAAACAAAAGGAGTTTCAGAAATACTCCTATTATAGTCATGCCTGAGCTCACTTGACTTGGATTGTTCAGTTACTAGAATATCCTTGGGTTCTAGCAGTCTGTAAATCTGGATGCAGAGAATGTAAAAGTTTGAAACTCATTTGAGAAACTGAACAATCCAAGTCGAGTGAATGATCCAAGAAAAATGAGTTTCAGAAATACTCCTATTAAAAGATTGCTTTGGTGCTTTTTCTAATATCTAAATGCAGAGAATGTCTTTTTGAAATCTGAACTTTGAGTTCTGAAAAATGGTTACTGAAATATTTTGCCCCTGAGAATAGATTAGGAAGCTTAAAATAAACTAAATAATTAATAATTTTGTAAAAATGATTTAATTAAATAATTAAATTAAATTAAATTTTAGTCAAAAATAAATTATTAAATGATTAATCATTTAATTCTTTTTAAATAAATAATTACTTAAGAAATCATCTTTACTATATAATATTACTTGCTTTGGCTTCAGATCCTGACCACTATGTGAAAAATCTAATCCATTTATTTTCCTTCTGCCTTCCCACCATTCTCTCTATCCTCTTGCTTATGCAAATGCACATGCCACTCAACTAGTATTATAAAAAACCTGTATATTTTAGAAGTTTGATGACATTTAACAAAATATAAGTATGGGTGCAACTTGGGCAGGTTTGATCAGGTTTAAGGCCAACTCTGGCCCAACCCTAGTTCAAAGACCAAGTTGACCGGCCCTAGACCAGCCTGAGGCATAAATCCAATACCATTCAAACTGCACTTGGGCTGAGGTAAGCCTGAGTGGGTGGGTAAGGTGTCCGTGCTACTTTCGTTTGGGTTTTGCAACTCATCTTAGAAGTAGAATATAAGAAAAACACAGAAAATTTCATTAAAATATTCTTTCTTGGCTTGTGGATATATTTGATTGCTTCTATTTCATCATCATGCTTTATGCCCTACTTCCTCATCGATATTTTTCATAATTTCTTTGCTGTCTATAGAGGTTTCTGCTATCTCAGATAGGATCTCGTTATTGCAGCATTCCATTTTCCACTGATGATATATCAAAGGCTATTCCTGTTATCGATCCATCAGATGTTGAACTTCCACCACTTCTGCGGGAATGTCCTTGTGCTCAGTTCCTGGTCCAACATCCAGTAGATAGACCTCCTTTGACTTGAAAGATGTTCAAATTGAGTTACTCGTAGCCAATGGATGAAAGGGTGTCTTCATCCAGAGTGGTTAGGTGCATCTCGTTGGGTTTTCACCAGCGTAAACTCAACAGTCCTATTCTATTGAAATCCACCATGCCACAGAAGAATCAGAGTTTAATTACAAGGTTTTGGGTGATCACCACTAGATTCAAGAATTTTTCAGATGATAAAGTGATCTTTTAGACGTCATCAATGGATGACGAATACAAAGGAAGAGGATGATGATGGTATATAGCCGTGGGATAAGAATTGCGTTCTATTATCCTAGTATACATGTAGGCTGTAGTAATTCAATCCTTTGTAAAATAGGCATTCTTGTTGTAACTATTATTTGCTTGATTAGATACGGTCAATTAGATTGCCTTTTTTACGGGATTGTTGTAGTACACGAATTACCTGAAGGAAATTCCCTTCGGTTGTATTCCCTTTGTTATTTCTCCGAAGGTTTATCAAAAGCTTTTGGCTTCTAAAAATTTCTGGTGTACATTGGTATCATGGTATGTTCTAAAATTTTGATCATGTACTTAAACAGCATACGACTTGACGGCTTGCCTTGAGATAAAAGTCAAATGATAAAACCACAATATGCATTTTGATCTGGCCTAATTAAAATTCTGATCATGATATAATGGATTTATTCTATTGTCTTGAGATAAAACCCTAATATGCCCTTTTATTCATCGTCTTTGGTATCATGGTGTTTTTAAGTCTTAATATTCGTTCTTGGATTTGAAAATTGGGGAAGTATTTTGGCGCATAACACTCGGTTTGAAACGAGTCAAATGACCCGTGGGGAGGAAACGGTGAAGCACCAAAAACACATTTCCCCCAACACTCCCATGCGCAAAACCGTTAGGATGTTACAAATGTTTGAAGTTAAATCTACTATCTACCGTATCAAATATGATTCTTAGGTTCCAGTTTCATGAAATTAAACTTTATTTTTTATCAATATCATAAAATTAAACTTGAGGAACATTTACATGATGTTTATAGCTGTGTTTGGTTGTCATCTGTGGGCGTTTGTTGAAAAAATGCCACCACAAAGGCATTGGCGTTTATTGCATAATGGAACAGCTGTTTGGTTTCACTGTTTATCAAATAAATGGTTAAAAAATGAAACATTTTGATTTTTGTGCATTGGGCATTTGAGAAAATGTCAAATTCTTGTTTTCTCCAATGCCCTAGCATTTTTTGAAACCAAATTCCAATCTGACACTTTAATGGATATTAAAATCCAACCAAACAACAAAAATAGAAAATGTTTAAAGTAAAAAACTATAAATAAGCGTTTAGAATGAAAAAATACAAACAAATGGTCTATCCATAAATGCCCATGGAATTAAACACATACTATATCGATACTCTAAATGCGTATGGAATCCCATGGTTCAAAATGCCCCCATGAAATCTGTGTCCAACTGTCTACAAGAGTTAAGTCAGCCTATGAAGTTTTCTTTAAAAATAAGTATGGAGCAATGTTCAAAAAATCAATACATATTGACCAATATGTATTGTATGAGGAACTTTCCGATATGCCCTTATAGATGGTGTATTGGGGTTTTGACCAGTTTAGGGAGTGGATGGACTTTTGTATCGTATCAGGAACTTTCCGACATGCCCCTACAGAGGGTGTATTGGGGTTTTGACCAGTTTAGAGAGTGGACGGACTTTAATCCCGATCCTTCTAAATCGAATTTAAAAGAAACTAAGAAAACAACCGATACACCTCTACCGATGTATCAAACATAATGATATTTTAAACCTTGATATAAAGACCACACAATTGAAAATATGCAAGTTTGGAAATTTCCATGCTCCCATAAGTACAGTTTCTTTACCATAGAAATGTTATACCTGACCCGAAATGCTCTATCAAAATCCAAATGAAGACCTCACTACATGTTATTTAATTGCCCAAAAGCTAGAGATACATGGACCTACTTTCCAATAGCTTTATCCATCCCTCAGAGTTCGAAACGTGGGATTCAGGGCTTACAAAATCAACTTCAGAAACATTTGTTATCATTATTGTGTCACATTTTGTGGGTTATCTGGAAATGCCATAATTTTTGACAACAAAGAAATAATATCAATCAAATCAGTACTACTGATATGTATATAGCTGCTAACCCATCTACTCAAAAGTAATATCAGGTTTTGGAAATGCATTACTTGGACTCCACCTGAACACACCTTTAAGCTCAACAAAGATGGGGCATCAAAACATCATTCAGGAATGGCTTCATCAGCTGGTCTCTTCAGAGATTATAAGGTCGATGGTGTGGGGGATACCTCAAAAACATTAGCATTACTTCAATTGAAATGGCAACTGTGGGCTACTCATGAGGGATGCAATCCAAAATGGCTTTTTCCCTCTCATCATTAAATCAGTTTCCTCATCCACTGTTACTGTCTTCACCAACACTACGCAAATCCTTAACCAATGTCCAAATGTTACCTTGTTAGTAGATGATGACTCAATGGAGAAGTTGTAAGTTGCTTGTTAGTAATTGAGAGAGGAGAGGCATGAATATAGCAGAGAAACCCACGTGGATCGTGCCTTGCTCTTTAATCGTTTCTTTGAAATAATACATTACGAACAAAGTGGTAGATATAAATTAATTGCAACTTTTGTAAAAAATAAATCAACTGTAATTTCTAGACCGTTGCCCAGAAAACAATTCATATTATGTCAAGCAATACCTGTCATGATTTAGAATCAGCATGCATTTACTTTTCTTTTTTTGTTAATTTTCCCGTAATAATAAAGATGTAAGACCCCAGCTAGGGCTCTCTATTTGCTTGATTTTCATTCACGAATGAATGATGGAACCGTAACTGGGATTAACGTGTAGTTTTTCCATCGGAAAGCCTAAAATAAGAGAGTTATATTAGTGTTCTATATTATATACCCCAAAATGCTCGGATATGTTACTTGAAATTTTCAAGGAGGGTAGAGAACACCTGAGACCAAACAAGGACGACCATTTACAGAAATAGATGACCTCCGTAGTTTAGGTAATTAGAGAAAGAGAGAAATCCAAGCGTCAATGAAGCCTCTTGTGCTTGTCTCTATTACTCGTGGAAGTAGTTGCAGCAGCAACGCCCTGTAAATCAGTCAAGGAGAATGACCGCCAAGAAGAGAAAGTTCGTTGAGGGGACGACGATGAATTCAGTGATGGTTTAGCCTGAGGGTGCAGAGGTGGAAGAAGTCTAGGCGGTGAAGCGTTTGAACTTGAACCCTCACTGGTATTATTGCTCTCAGAGCTGCTGCTCATGGTCACTGCCAGAGACAACGTGCTTCGACTGGAATTGGTTGGTCTCTTGGATATTCCCCCACCATTACTTCTCAGAGGGAAGCTTCTATTTTTGTCCCATAAATTACTGCAGGCCAACAGGTTCTTGCGCTTCCTGGTATAGGCGTTCTCTGGTTTGACAATGTCTTTAATCGACGAAGAGGAGGCTGCGTCCGCTAGACTTGTGAAGGACTTTGATTTGCCACAGTAGAACTTTGAAATGCTTCTCCTGTAACCAGCAAGACAAATGCGTTACCACAAGAATTAACCAACCATTTCATGAAATGAAGAAAGGGGCTAAGAAAAAAGAATTCCATTTGCCTCCCTCTTCCAGACAAGCACACAGAGAATGATATCCAATCTCAGCTGACAATGCTGAAAAAAACCTTCTTTTTTTGTTACCCTCAAAAGAAACCTGGAAATTTATTACTTTACAAATGATTTGTATAATGGTCAAAGCAGATATTATCATTAGCACCTGATACATTCGCATCGCAGAGACCAAAACAAGCTTTATTAGCGAGCTCATGAATTATGTTCCATTACACCATGCTCTCTAGTAACTGGATTAGATAAATGTTCAGGAAATGGCGCTTCTTGAATCTTGAATACATGGTTAATGAAATACAAGAATCATTCCTTGGGGCATTTTAGGCACCTCTGATTTAGAATACTGTAATTCATCCCAAAAATTATGTTTAAATCGAACAAAGTTTGAATTTCCAGACAAAAAAAAAAAAAAAAAAGGAAAGACCCAAGGAAAAAAGAAAAAGAAATGAGGTTTCAAGAATGCCAAATTGAATCGGAAATAAGGTGGTTTTCTAGTTACGTAATGCGGCAGAAGCGATTGGAGTAAGAACCCATTGAAACCCTTGGATTAATCAGCAAATCCTCAATCAGATCCGCAATTTCGGAAGCAGACATCAATACTACCCTAAAACAAATACAAAGTACAAAAGAAGGTAAAATCCACACACAAACACACAGAGATCTTTACAAATGTTCACATATTTCTAGTATATCCTTGATCATTAGAAAGAAACCCATCTTTCACAAATAATTAATTAAACGGGAAAGATGGAAAGGCAAGGTTTCAGTTTGCGGAAGTAATGGTGAAAAAAACAACATTTATGTTCAATATTTATCGCGGGATCGTCAAACGAAAGGGCAATTAAGATCAATATTTTCGTTAGCTCAATAATAACCATGACGAACTTGAACAGAAAAAGAAACAGCATATTTGTTATCCGATCGAGAAAAAAAAGAACATAGGAAAAGGAAACAAGTGGAAGAACAAGAAACCCACCTCGTTGGCAAGACGTCCTCTAAGGCGTCCATCGTGTCCAAAGGCCCCTTATACGAACTTTGGACCTCAGTCTCGCCGGAATCTTCTCCGTCAGACCCCGCTGACGACCTTCCCGAATCGCTATTCCTTCCGATCGAAGAACTACAAGAATCGAAATCTTGTCCTGTTTCGTCTACCTTGTCCGCAGATGACGCCATATTACACCCCGGAAACCGCCGATCTCCCTCTAATACACCGGGCATCGTCCTCCCAGACTCCGAGGAATCAAAGATCGGCATGCACGACATCCCTCGAATGAATCCAGAGCCTTCGATCCTGTTACTGCTTCTATCCAGAGCAATCGACATCATGTCAAATTCTCGTAAAATTCCAGAAAAATATAAACCCAAAGTTAGAGAAATTCCGAGCTGGTTTCAGTGGCGGAGTGAGAAAAATCCCTTCACGATCACTCCTACAACCGATTCCAACCCCATCATCCTCAAGATGTCAGAGAGAGAACAAATTATATCAACTCCGCAGAGGCAGAATAAATCCAGACATGAAAAAATAAATACAATTGATGGGGCAAGGCGAGAGGCCTTATCCTCATCCACTCTTGCTATAAAAATAGGAGAAGATTATTATTATTTATTTTTAATAATTAAAACCTGAACAATTTTAATGTAGCAATGATTCTATTATAAGTAAAACATTTCTTGTCTTTAATATTTACATCAACGGTCATGACTCAATCATCTGATTATTTTAGAAAGAGAGTAGACACTTGTGCGGCTATGATTTGCTGCATTATAAGTGATGTGATATCATTACTTTAAAGTGCTGGAAATAGATTGCCCTGACTGCCCGTAGAACTTGCCCGTTTCTTGCAGGTAACGATTCGTCGATGACGATCTTGATCGCGCCACGTGTTTCACCCTTAGTAAGGACAACTGGAATGGAGACGCGTGTTATTGTCCCGTTAGATTGATTTGTTCAGGCAATGACGTGGCCCGGGAATCGGAGGGTTGTTAACGTGATTAGTGAGACTGAGGGAGTATGTCAGTAAGTGCACGGCTTATCTGAACGAATGAAGGCCGAAGAGGATGCATAATATTAAAGTGGGGCCCACTCCAATCGCCGTGGATAAGATCCTTCTCCCGACCGCGTACAGTGACCATTTTTTTTTCTTGTCCTTCGACAATCAATGAGTCTACATCGAATCGGTCTGTTGCACTCACATGGTTTTGCTGGTTGAGTCGTCCAGTGAAGAACTGCTTACAAGGTTGAGTTATTGGTAGGATTAGGATTAAATGATTTTTTTTTTCGGTATTAAAACGTGACCAATCCTGAGGATATCTACCTGATAGAGATTAGGCTGGTGGTAGCGAATTCACATCTACGCCCCACAAACGCCTTATAGCATATTTCAACCGTCTATTGGGTATATTTCCTACTGATAATGTATTCGATGCATGCTGAGATATGCATGTGGGGCATTTGTGTAATGTAGATTTAAGTCTTGTTCGTGGGGGATTTAAAAAAAACTTATTTTCTTGGGTAAGTGATACTCATCTCCTAAGTGCGTAAATAATTTTTTCACTTTGAGGAGAATTGTCAAAATTCAGATGGGACAAAATATGCTCCTTTAAATAATAGGTTTTTTATGACTAAAACAGTCATTGTTTTGTTTAAATGTGAAATAAAAGAATATGGGTAAATACATTTGCCCGAGGTAAGTGTTTCTTGGATAACATTTATTTGGATAAGCAACTTATCGAAAAGCAAATTAGGATTTAAAGCCATATCCAATTAAATTATTAGTAAAAATTTCCTGTCCATAATGGGATGTATTTGCTTAAATTGTGAGACTGATATTGCTGAAGCCTCCCCCAATTTGGTAATTGCAATTATCTCCCTTGGACTTTCTAAAAAGAGACGTAGAAGTGTTCAAAATATCATACAATTACTTTTATTAAAATGTTTATTTTCTAAATTTTCTCAAATGGTTAGTCCAAAATCTTTCAATCTCTTTTCTTAAATAGATTTATTCTTCAAATTTGCCCTTCATGACAATCACTCAAAGGTAAAATTGAAATTTTAAAATTATTATTTTTTCGATAAAAACCAATCTCAATAATAATTGTATAGTTATTTTAGACATTTTCATATTTTTACTAAAGGATTCTAACAGAAGGGTAACTGTGTCCAAAATTTTAGGCGAAATAATTGGAGAGAGGTTTAGCAACGATCAAAAACTCAAAAGGAGGTTTCAGCAATTTACTCAAATAAAATTCTTAAAACATAGCTCAAGTTACAGACTTTACAACCTGGGCCGGCTTCGAAATTGTGATCCAGCGTGAGCCGCCGAGTCTATTCAAATTAGATCCTCCGAATCAAAGAATCAAATGGGATTTGTACGGGCGGGCCCGAGCGACACGTAGTGATAGTGGAAGAAAGCGTCATGACTTATGTGGGTCCCAAAATGGTCTCCACGATCCATCTCTTATCGACCACGTGTCCCAGAAATTCAGGTTTACTCACTTCAAAATCATCACTTTTTTGAAGTCCCCATCGTCTTGCCACGTGGTGCGAGTGCTATCCGGTACGAAGAGGGGCCCAAGCCCAAGAACTAACCTGGCCCGCTAACGCGTAACGCTACCTTTTATTATCCTATCCGGTTTGGAAATTTTGGATTCAAACGTGAATCCGTACTGTTCCGAGTTCCGACTGCACACCATAGGCCTCTCAACACGTGACTTCAGAAACTATTGCACATGATAATAAAAAAAAAAAACTTTTGAGACTAAAGAAACTTGTTTTTGTCTCCAAGGATAAGGAAGAGGGTTCGTGCTGTCTCCAACTAGACCTACTCCCGACAAAATAAACCGATACATGAGTCGTCGGGAGTCACAACTAACGAGATGAGCTTGGCTTTGGCCCATCTGAAAATATGGGTTGACCGAATGATGTATTACTTCTTTCATAAAATATAATTAGGGAAAAGAAGGATACCAACCAAACCGATTGACTCCATCTGTTTGTAAGTTTGTAGAAAGATCTCGGATCAAATACTACTGTCAACAGGGTTGGCCGATTGGGGTTAGAGTTTGAGGAACGGGCAGTCTCTTTAACCAATAAGAAGAAGAAGATCGGGAGAGCAAATCAGCCCCCATAAGATTGTCTTCTATAACGTCTCACAGTACATTCAAATTGTGTATTAGGAATAACTCTTGATAATAATACTATAAATGATGATGTCATCATCAAAAAATATTCATAATACACGACGAGGATGCGCTATACGGGACAATCTGATAGGGGGCTGATTTGAACTCGAAGATCAGGTGTCCAACCAATAGATCAGATCTCCTCCATCCAACAATACTTCTGATCTCTTACCCATAAACTTTTTCCACATCCTTTTACTGCTATGTTTTGGGACATCTCTTTATCAATGATAAAAGAAACATTTTTAATGCACATTTGAAATGTTTTGTGGGTAGAGATGTGATATCGATATAAAAGTTTTGGGCAGGAGATTCAGCTTCATTTTGATTTTGTCATGCGTTACCTTATATGAAATGAAACTGGTTCACATGAATAGAGGCTGAGGTTTCTTATTGTTAATGTGAAAAAAGTATTATATATTTTCTTGTTTCCACAGTCTACTTAGAAATCATTCACCAGATATAGGGCTCTCAGTCACTCCGGCTCTGTTACAAAGAAGGCGTGTTCAACGGGTTATTAGCTCAATCAAGGGTAAACACGACAATATATAATTTGTCGTCTGGATTGATTAAAATTCATCATATTTCTCTGGTCACTCGTCAGTCTGGTCCACCGAGGTGTCCATATTTTTGGGCATAGATTAAAAGGTTAGTAGTTGAATTCATTTTGGAATGGTTTCAACTGGGGCTCTGTATGACTAGACCCCATAAACTAAGAGGTGATTCACTAAATTAAGAACTGGGCTTGCCATGCATGACCAAACTGTTTAGTGGCCAATTTAGACCTTGTCAAACCATACGAAGTTAGGAACTGGAGGGTTAATTGGATTGTACCTGAGTCACATCCTTACACATCCATACCCTCGTGTGAAAGTTCATCGGACTTAGAAGTATGAATAAGCACAATCCCACTTATATCTCGTGATGAAATTTAATTAATTACAATGGAGGTATTAAGGATCAAAACAAGTTTTGATTCTCAAGGAATGGTTCAACCTAAAATGCTAGCTGTTTGGTGATGTCATAGAATATGCTTTTATTCCTTAGCATGCCCATTCACGCAAAAGTCTATAGGGCTCAAGGTATAAACAAGCATAGGTTCGTTTATATCTTGTGCTAAAATTTAATTGATTATAATGAGTGTGGTGAGGATCAAACACTAGACCACTTGGTCAAATAGATTCTAATACCTTCTTAAGTAAAGATTCAATATAAAAGGTTAAGCTGGTAGATGAGATCCCTGAATATGTTTTTATTCTCTAACAAGTGAATTGGTCATCTCCATAGGATAGGATCATAAATATGCATAGGAAAATGTATATTAAGGACAGACATTTACAAAAATAAGACATCTATAATTTTTTTAGGGAGGGGGCATTTATAAATTCTAGGAAAATTGATATCCAGAACAATAAATAGGCAACCGAAGGAGATTGTCTTCTATCAGGGAAAACCTATGCCCATGCCGTTCTAACAGCCTTTTGCAACCTTGTATTGGGAATATCTTCCCATCAAATAAAGCACACAAGTATAGAGATATTCTAAATACAAAGTAGTAAAGGCTGATTGGACGAGCTTTGCCCTGACTGAAACTCTACCAGGAGAACTTTGACAACATGAGTTTTACTGAATACCCGTTAGATTGGTTGTCACTTCATATTACTAGTTGATTAGTTATCAATTTTGCTTGCCTTTCCTTGTGGTAGATAAAGAGGGAGATACACGCATGGGGTAGTAGCTCCAATTACGTGTTATAGTGAGTTTTATTAAAACACCTATATAGTTTGCAACCAATTTACTTAATTGACCTTTCATGATGTTTGTATTATGGCTTAAAAAACTAAAAAAAGGCATCCAAATCAAGTGGAAAATGCTTACCGGTATGGTCCTATGATTATTTATTTCTATTATGTATACCCTAATTAACCATTCATATATCATGCTTTTAGAAAGAAATAATGTTTGGTTTTAGCAGAATGAAGAAAAAGATTGCACGATGGCATTTGGTTCTTCGTCTAAAGCTATAATTACATATCTTCTTTATTTTTACAAAGAACAAAATTTAGAGACCAAATCAGGCCCCCACATGATTGCTCTCCAAAACGTCCCACAACACATTCCCACCGTGTATTGAGAATATCTCCCAATAATAATATCATTATTTTAGGATTATGATCGAAAAATATTTTCAATACACGGTGAGGATCTGCTGTGGGATGTTGTGGGGGGCTGATTTGAACACCAAAATTTACCCAACGGCGTGCATAATTGATCGCTTTTTATTCAGGGGATTTTGAGTTAGTTTTGGGGATTTTGAGAGCATAGAAAGTAGGTTATTCCATTAACCAAAATACCTATATTCCTTTTTTTTCTTAATTCATATAGGGTTTATTAAAAAAATTCATTTTCTCTCTACCATCTTTCAAGTGTGTAATTGATTTTTTGATATAAGAAAAAAAAAAGTTATCAATACTTATAAAATTATCCCTTTTAATAATAATTTTTTATGATACTAAAATTATCACCCGGGAAATAAAAACGAGAATGCGATTACCCAGAAAACTTTTACGGGAAAAACGATCGGCGCCATGTATAATTGGTACTGGTTAGATGAAGGCTTCTTATAATAGTGAAATACACTACTTTAATTGTAGATGTTTGTGGCATTTTACAAGTGTATGATATAAGAACATTTAGAGTTGCTGGGTGTCGATTGTGGTGCATTAATCGCAAATCAATTTTTATTTTTGGAGTTGAGAAAATCAGGAATACACCCCCCACCCACCTCAGACAACAGGGTAGTTGCGTCATAAAAACAAGAGGGGAAACCGGTCTTCAGGTGTACAAGAGGAAATTTGCAGCATATACACGCTAAAGTTCTATCTTGTCATGGAGAGCAATGGAATGGGGGAACAACCAGCGGCGGCCTTGCATGAATTAGGAATGCTGCGAACTGAGCTTTGCAAGGACACCGACGGCTAGGGAGTTGATGTACGTAGTGGGCTCGAGCTTGGAGGAGTCCCAACGTTGATCATCGAAATTGTCGTATCGATCGGGCCCGCCGACAATGGCGCCGGTGAGCTCATTGGGATTGGGCAAGTCTTCTCGGAACCAGTTAACGAAGCTCATGGGGCAGCTAATGGGGGCGTTGGGTGCCAAAATAGGAACGGAGGAGCCTCTGTGGTGAGACTGCTTCGGTGGGTTGTTGCCGAACCCAACCATGTATGATCTCCCTAATGGGTTTTTCCCAAGCAAATAATCCATCTGAAATTAATTTCCAGAAGAAGAATTCAGTTAATCTCATCCGGGTTGGGCATGCTAGCGCTTGAGACTTCGAGAGAGGAGAGACCAAAGAGAGATTAATCTCATTACCTGTTTCTTGGCGAACTTCATGAGATCTTTCCAGTCAAACTCTTTGTTCCCGCATGCCACCTTCTGGTTGTATTTAGCAAGCACATCGCTGTAGACACTAAACAACAAAGCAGTGCCTGTAACATATTGCGTGTTGGCTCCATCTCTGAGGTGAATCAACCCACCTGAAAATTCAAAGGCACTAGCAGTGGATTAATTATGGTAGTGTGTGTTGATTAAGATACTCTGGGTAGCAAGGGACAAACCTGGAGTGAAGTAGATCTGCTTATAGGGGCTCTCAGGAAGCACAGAACATACAAAGCTGTCGGCCTGCTTCTTGAAGTTCTCTAGACTTTTCTCCCCTCCAAAATACAACTGAAGAAGAGAAAACTGAGCTGAGCTTCTGCTTATATATATATATATATATATATGAGAATTAAAATAATTAGAAGGAGAGAGATCTTTTAATTTACTGCAGATAGAAGGATTTGGGCTCCAGCATATTTGAGATCCCAACTGAATTCAGCAACGCTTGCACTGATGGTTTCCTCTTGAATGTATTCTAAAAACACTGGCTTCATGGAAGCCATGTATAACCATGAAGCTGCCCACAGCAGCTCATCCTGCATTTTAACCCAATCATGTTGATGTTGAAAGAGAGACACACAGAAACAGACACAGAGAGAAAAAGGGAGGGATTACATTATAGCCAGAATAAGAGCAATAGAATGGGCACTCTCCATCAAAGGTTCCTTTATGTGCTTTAGAAAACAGAAAGAGCTGCACATCAATGACCAACAAGATAAAGAACAAAACAAGTCAAATTAATAAAGTAAGTGGTTATTAAACCATATAAATTAAAAGAAACAACATCCCCCCATGATGATATGTAGTTCTTCAATTACCACTTTTGCCTTGTTGAGGAGTTTACGAGAATACGAACGATCTGTTTTCCTGAAAACAATGGAGGAAGCTGCCAATGCTGCAGCAGTCTCAGCTGCAATTTCTGTACCAGGGGTGTTGCTGTCGATCTTTAGAAGTGTTCTCGGGGAATCCATGTTTTCCGGTCGCACCCAACACTGGTGATCTTTAACTGGGTCTCCCACCTTTTCATCAAGAGACAAAACATTCCAATTCATCATAAATTTAATCGATCTTATATATAAAAGAAACAATGCAGCAGCCTCACCTGCACCCACAAAGTGTTGCGTTTGGAACTAGCCTTGAGAAAATAATCTGTTCCCCAGCGGATGGCGTCTTGTACATTATGCAATTCCCCAGCTGCTTGTAATTCTGCACGATAAAAGATGGCACCCCAGGCCAGGGTTGTAATGGTGAAAGCCATGGGGAGACCATACTTGACATTGTCTCCTGCATCATAATAACCCCCAACAAGATCCACCTGAAAGCAAACAGAGAATCTGACTTCAGAAATTCCTTGAAATATCTGATTAATTACTTTGCTTGTAGATGACTGAATGTCAGTGAGAGAGAGAGAGAGAGAGAGAGAGAGAGAGAGAGATCTACATCAGCAAGTTTTCCATCTTCAAGCCCAGAGTCTCCTCTCCAACGAAGCCTACAATTTGAAGGGAGCTTCCCTGACCTCTGTGCCTCCAAGAATATAATCGACTTGGTGAGTGCATCTTTATAATTAAAATCACCATTAACGACCATAAACAATCCACCGAAGAGAACGAACCAGGCCACTGTAAGGGCAGATGATGACCTTACAGAGAACCCCATCTGCCTAGAAACTAAACTAAAACAAAATAAAATCAAGTTTATTATTTAATTTTAAATAAAAATTAAAAAAAAAAAAACAAGTTTAATATCAGAAAAGAGGTGTGGACTCCGTTTGAGTCGAGTTCAAGCAAATGAACGGATTTATGTATTTAACAAAACGAAAGGCGTAAAAGTTTCCCGTCTCAAGGATTTGTGTGGTGCGGAATGCCGACGGTATCAGTTATTGACGGTTAAGGCAGTTGGCTTGGCTAAATTGATGGCAGAGACGAAAGTAGTCTCCAACAGGGGAACGTACGGTGGGACAGGCATTTGAAGAGGTGTAAAACGAGAAAGTAACCAAATTTGGATTGTGTAATGTACGTATTTAGAGAATTTAATTTGGTTGGGGCCTTTCGTGTTTTAAGACAATTTCTTGGGTTTTGCGTACAGTTGGCTTGAAATTCGGCCACAATTCTGTCATTGATGATGTTGCCACATGCTTAATCCGTAAGAGACTGTTTGATATAGTTAATTTGAATGACATTAATTTATTTTTAAGTGAATAACATCATTGGTTGATATTGAGATTAATAACGTATGGTAAATGCTTTTTTTTTATCTAATTTTAATCTTTAAAAACAAGAAAATTTAATAAAATGTAATTATTTTTCTATTGAACATCATTTTTCAGGGATATCATTTGTTTTCTTTTGAGGAAATTTCAGTTTTTTTTTCTTTTAATTAAAAAGCAAAACACAATTTACAAGAGCAACAGAAACAGAAATTAAGGTAGCTATAAGTTGGGTGGATCCTCTAAGAAAGCCAACTTATGGGCTACCAAATTTCCACATCTATTAACATGCACAAAGTGAGTAGAAAGTCCAAATGTACACATGAGAATGTCCATACACAAAAAGCTTGCGTTTGAGGCCAATCAAACTTCTTGGCATTCAAAGCTTGGACTAAAGTCAATTTGTCTGATTCCACAAGAATGGACTTCTCCTTGAATCTGTTTAGCAGTTCCAAACTCCTTACAATGGCTAAAGCTTCTGCTTGTATCGGAGATGCCGCAATGCTTTCCAAAAACGGCTGCTAGCATAGTCCCAGAAGAATCCCTCAAAACAACACCAAAACCCCGAGCAGCCTGGGTACAAAAAGCTACCATCAACATTCAGCTCTAAAAGTCCTGGCCTTGGCACTTTCTAAAAAAGATTTACCCAGGCTTCACGGTCTCGTTGCTGAAGAGAAGAACCTCGCAATCCGACTTGAGAAATCTTCTGTCTCTCTCTCCGCATCCTATATAAAACAAAAAGGGTAGAGCTCTGGTTTGGGTCATTATTTTCAAAGACTTTCGAGTTCTTACTTTTCCAAATAATCCACATAGTCAAAAAAGAGAAAGCAATCATATCATTCTTGACATTTTTATCAGATGAGCACCTAGAAAGCCATTGTTTAAAAGAGCTTATATTGCTCGCATCCAGGCTTCTAACACCCAAGTGACTACCAAACCACACAGTTTTAGCATGAGAGCATTCAAAAAGGCAATAAAGAATTGTCTCTGGGCTGAGGGAACAAACAGGACAATTAGCATCAGTTGCCAGTTTTCTTTTAACTAAATTTTCCTTAACTGCAATCGCATTTACATAGCATTTCCATATGAAGTTTTAATCTTTGGATCTATTTTAGCTTTCCAAATTTATGACCACTGACTTTTCTTTAATTCTTTAACAGTGCCAATTTCTTCCCTGGATGTTCTCCCACTTCTCAAGGCTTTTAAGACAAAATAACTAGATTTGAAAATATATTGCCCATTTGGATTGAGAGTCCATCTGAATTTATCTTCCCACAAACCCTCTGACAAGTTTATACTAAGAATATTTTTTGCAATTGGGACACTAAAATTGTCCCAAATTTGCCTCTCATTCCAACATCTCTCATTTCCAACCATAATGTTCTTTACCCAAATTAGATCAAGATTGTTCGGTCTAGGACCTGTAATTTTAATGGACTCAATATTTTGCAGCCAAGGATCCTCCCAAATCCTTACCTTTGTACTAGAGCTTATTGCCCAATAGGCTCCTTTTTGAATGACATCTATAGCTACTAGGAGGCTTTGCCACCCCTAAGACCCTTGCTTTGAAAACTTATCAGTTAACAAATTTTTATTTTTAATGTGTTTGGCTCTAATCACCTTAACCCACAAATTATCCTCTTCTCTACAAACTCTCCAAACTTGCTTGGCTAATAGAGCCAAATTAAAGAGGTATGGGTCTCTGAAACCCAGGCATCTTGCTAATTTATTCCTACTGAGTCTCTCCCACCACACCCAATAAGTTTTCCTGGAGCCCTGGGATCCACCCCACCAGAAATTTGCTTTAATGCTTTTCAAATCCTTGCATACACCTTTGGGAAGTAAAAAACAAGACATGGTGTAATTGGGAATGGCAGTGGCTATTACCTTGATCAAGACTTCCTTACCTGCCTGAGAAAGCATGGATTCATGCCACTTAGACAGAAGTTTCCCCACTTTTTCAATAAGGAAATTAAAGAGGGCCCGTTTGGACTTCCCAACTTAAGTAGGTAGCCCCAGGTAGATAAAGGGAGTAAACACCCTCCTCATTTTTAGAAATTTGGCCAAAATTCTTTGAATTTTGGGGTGTAAATTTCTACTGGAAAAAAAATTCAGATTTTGAGAAATTTTCCTGTTAACCAGAGTTTTCTTCATACAACTTGATAGTATCCAAGAGAGCCTTCCCTTCTCCTAGGTTTGTTTTAGTGAATATGTAACTGTGTGAGAGACAGTTGGGTAATTCTTGGCGATGGATATACCAGAAATTTGCTTTTGGTGCACTAGCTCTAACAAATTAGCAGATAAGACTTCTAAACAAAACAAAAATAGGTAAGGGGAGAGAGGATCCCCTTGCCTCAACCCTCTTTTAGGAAAAAATTTTGATCCCGGACTTCCGTTAACTATCACTCTATAGGATAATGTGGAGACACATTGCATTACTCAGTTAATCCATTTGGCCCCAAATCTCAATTTAATTAGGACTTTTTCTAGAAAAACCCACTCAATTCTATCATAAGCTTTACCCATATCCACCTTGAGAGCCATCCAAGGAGTTTTACCCTTAGTTTTTCTCATAAAGTCAATGATTTCATGGGCAATTAGTTAAATTTCAGTTTAGTGTCCTAAACTTTGATTATAGTATCAAGTTAGTACCGTGTCACTGTAAAAAGCAAACTTTCGAAAACCATTGATTTAGTCTAAAACCATTAATAGAGTTAATAGATGTTTAAGTGGCATGTGAAATGGCACAAATGCCCTTTATATGCCATCTATTTATTTTTTTTTCTTTTTACAAGGAAGAAGACAATGAACCATGCATGAAAAGCATCTCTACGGTCTCTTTATAAACTAAAATACTTTTGCTACCCCTAAAGGCATCCAAAAAGCACATTACGTACCTAAACGAAGTCAAAACACGAATCAGATCCTCTCGTTTGGCTTGGAGCGTATCTCGCTCAGTCTCACTATAAAAATGGTTCCCAAGGGACCAAAATTTCTCTGCAGCCGCAGGGCTCAATACCTCAATTTTCTTCCGCATCTCTCTCTCTCTAGACGGCTGATGATTACATATATAATTAGGTCAATCCGTATAAAATAGGAACAAGATTTAGTTGAACGCTTTAGTTGTTCAATCATGTCAATGATAAAAAACATGGGTCACACCTTTTACAATTGGGCCCATAAATTTATTACTCGCGTGGAACCTCGTAATTGGTTATATAGCCCACCTAACAGCCAAAGCGTTCAGCTTGCTAATTCGAATTCGCAAAATAGTTGTTCCACAACGAAGCTCATGCCGTTGACAACATTTACCTGCTCTTCTTGGCCTACCTTGTCTTCACTATGTAACTAGGCTTCGCCATGCTCTACGCTAGCTCCGTTTGTGCCAAGAACACCATGAACATAATACTCACCAACGTGCTCCACGCGGCTGCCAGTAGTCTGTTTACTCTCTCTTTGGGTTCGCCCGTGCCTTTGGTTCTACTTCCAACGACTTCATCGGCCGTGACTTTTTCGGCACGAAGGCGTTCCGTTAGAATTGTTCAATTACAGTAACTTCCTGTGTCAATGGGTTTTTGTCATCGCTGTTGCCTGGATTACCAGCAGCTCTATAGTGGAGAGAACCCAATTCGTCACTTATCTCATTTACTCAACCTTAATAAGTTTCACGTACCCGGTTGTGTCTCACTGATTCTGCTCAGCTGGCAGTTGGGCCAGTGCCTCCCATAACGATAACTTATTTTTCGGATCCGGAGTCATCAACTTCGCCGAATCAGGTGTGGTTCACTTGGTCGGAGGTATGGCTGGACTTTGGGGGCTCTCATTGAGGGGCCTAGAATTGTCTAGTTTGATCACGCCAATCAATCTGTCGCTTTGTGTGGTCACAGCGCATCTTTGCTCGTATTGGGTATCTTCTTACTGTGGTTCGGCTGGTATGGGTTTGACTTGGTTTCGTTTTTAACCGTCTTGAAGGCATATAAATCCAGGAACTACTACGGACAATGGAGCAACGTCGGCCAGACTGCAGTGACTACGACCTTGGCCGGTTGCATAGCTGTGCTGACCACTCTGTTCGGGAAAATGTTGATTTCAGGACACTAGAGCGTTACCAATGCGTGCAATGTGTTGCTTGGTGGGTTCAAGGTAATCACGTCTGGCTGCTTAGTGGTGGAGTCATGGGCTGCTACCGTAGCTATGTAACGTGTTTTTTGGATAACTTGCGGAAGAGCACTTGATCATTCCCTTGCTCTAGTTTAGTTTCAGTTTCAATGAACAGTGTCTTCTTTAAAAGGATTATTTTGAAATTTCAGAATGTTATAAAATTGACAGTTTTCACGTACATTAGTTAACTGAAGGACTTTTAACGTGGTTATTAAATTGACAGTTTTCAAAAGTTTGAATACGCAGTAACACATTTTGAAGTTCGGGAAATAACTTGAGGTGCTAAACTAAAATTTTTCCTTTTCTTTTTTATTTTCTAAATGTTGAAATTTTGAAAAATAAACACCCAGAGATGGAGGTTGGCACCCGTCGCAAACTGGTAGTGCTCTAAAAACCAATTTATTGATGTGGGATCTGGAGTACTCACGAAGCTTTTGATTGAGATGCTTTGGAGAAGCCACTAAGAGCACATTTGGGAATACTTTGCACTTTGCATTTGATTGATCTGCACTGATTGAGGGGCTATTGAGGGGCTTGAAAAAACTACCAAGAAGTACGGATACATCCGATACAGAATTCTGAATTCCAGTCCCCACCCCCCCTGTTACTAACCCTACCATATCCTGCCTGTGAATTTGACATCAATTCACCGTCAAGATACATTCCCCCTATACTATGGGACTATAAAATTATGATCTAGGCTGATTGGTCATTCTTCCATTAATCAGAACTAGCTTCAATGAAAAGTTGATTATCGGCTCAATAACAATAATCTCCGGCTTTATAGAGTTTTCACCAAACACAGTTTTCTGGCTTTCCGAATGAGGCCTACCTTCCAACGCCAGAAGCCGCTGATACTAAAAAAGTTTCAAGAAGGCATATTCAACTTGCAGTTTATTTGAGCCTTCCGGGTTTTTCGCCAAACATTACATTGTCTATATGTCATCCAGGTGATGCCTATTATGCCAAGCCAAAAGACCACCCAAAGCCTTCCCCAATAAACAAAAAATAGTGCACCATAATGAATCCTGTTATGTATATATGTACTAGTGTAATGCCTTTTGATTTTTTATACCTAACTTCGAGGATTAGTGCATGTCTCTTAGGCGGTATGTTATTTTTACCCAAATAAAATGTATCTATCGGGATAAGTATTGTTCTAAATAATACTTTATCAGAATAAGTGTATTTATCTATATTCTTTTATTTTTTTAAGTCATAAAAAAGTCATAATTAAGAGGGACAATTTTGTCACATTCAAGTGTTAGTAACTTTTCCTCCTCTAAAAAAATTAATGTCTACCTGGGAGATGGGTATTATACTATCACTTATCTATGTAAGTGATACCCAACGAAAATAAATTTTTCATAAATTTATGGAAATTTTAAATATTGTAGGTAAGTGATACCCAACGAAAAAAAGCATGAATTTCTCGGTCAATAGGAAACAAAATCTCATTTGCCTAACTTCTCCCTTCACAAAATCCAAAAAATTTAAATATTGTCATGATGAAAAGTAATTTTAAATTGAGTATGAGCTTGGGAGGAGTTTCATGCAGTGGTTTATGGCATTGTGTTGTATAAGCCCAAAAAAGAAAGAACTAAGAAAGCCATAAAGTCCTATTTGGTAAAACTCCGAAAAACTGAAAATAAATTTACATGAATCCAAAAATCAACTTTCCAATGAAGCTATTGTAGGTAGCTTCTCATAAACAGCTCTATAAGAAAGCTCAATCACCACGGAAGCCCTCTCAAGTGGGCTTACTAAAGACATTAGAAATGAGTGTAAAACAAGTTCTCTTTTGTAGAAAGGGTCCTGGTGGCATCCTCTATTAGGTGCGATTAATTAAATGTTTTCAACCTCTAAAGAAGAGGTTCTTCTTTCAGGGGCTTAAAATCATTCAATCAATCCTCAATGAAAAGTTCTAAAAATAAATCCAATCCATCAATTCTATGGCACGAATGAGTGAATAACAGCCTCTACTATCCACCTAAAGAAGATTCCACCATGACCGGCCCAAATCGAAAACTTTAGAATAATTAAAGCCGCTATTGTCATGAAGAATGGAAACACTTAACATTAAGTTTTATTCTTAACATCTTAGTGTAAACTGTAAAGTAGAAATCAAAATCTTCAATTTTTTTACTTTCGTTGAAGAATCCGCCAACTCAAACAGGAAGTTTGGATTACTTTCCTCGTAAGTGAGGCCGGAGGGGGTGTGAACCTATATGATTATTATTAGTGATCAAAGTAGGTCTAATTAGTGAAATCCCTCTTTAAATTTGGTGTTAAACCGATACATGCTATAGCAGAAAAAGACGATAGTTTAAAGCTTCAAGCCATCTGTGTATTGCAGCATACTTGGCCTAAATGAAAAAAGAAAAGAAACAACGCCGAACGCCGATGGAGACGGTGAATCGATGATAATGACGATTCAGTTCATTGAGCAGTTGATGGTTAATAGTAAATATCCATCAATTTACCAGCTCCACCGCAATCGTTTCCCACTACTGTGTATAAATATCGTATATCTGATAAGAGGACTAACAGTGTAAGGCCGGAGCCACAAGCCCCAAAGTTTTGGTTTGTGAGGCTTACGGCATATAATACCCTCATATTGCGATCTGGGAGTTCTAAAACCTGTAATGTGATAAACTTGTCTATGATGTAAAGCACTCCTGATGACAACCGTTACCAGAAATAATATTGCATTTAGTTAGTAAATAAATCAGGTCCAGTCCATCAGAGATGAGTTGCCCATTGGGGTTATTGTGAGCAACTTAGTAACCCCTTACAAGACAAACCACTCAATGCTTTAGGACTTCAATGGCCCGTTGATTTTTTTACCCCCACTTCAGGTGATACAATGCTGGAAATGTATCACATTTGGGATGGTTTTTTTTCTTTTTTTTTTTTTTTTTGAAAAGGGAAAAACTTCGTTAATGGAATTTTAGTTTCTATTGACAAAAAAATCCATGTTTTTTATTTCAGAAAGTGATACCCACCACCTAGGGATAAATAACTTTTCCACCTGGGAGAAAGTTACAACACTTGAATAGAACAGAAATACCCAATTTAATAATGAATTTTTATAACTAAAATGATCATTGTCTTCACCTGAGAAATAAAAGAACATATAAATAAATTACTAAAAAGCAAATGAGGCCTGCCTTGCTGTGTTAGCAAGCAAAAATAATTGAATGCTTATCCTTGCTTTTGTTGAAATGGCATACCATCTCCACTGCAGCAACCGGTTGACACAGTTAAACACCCAGCAATTGGATAACCAGAGAAACACTTATTATGTATTGGCATTTTACTCATTTAAGAAAAATTACACAATCGTTAAACATAGCGAGTTTGCAACTCAAGTAGTTGAAACTTGAAAGGTTAATCCCTCCCCCTCTTTCTTTCAAAAATATTAAAATATTAAAAAATGAAGCAATTATCCTTTCTGCCCAATAAAAAAAAACATCGACTGGGGCACAAGACGATGCCAGTCCACAAAACTCCAGACACCAGTAAGAGAGCTATTGGAACTGCATTAAACGTACTCCACTCTCCGCTGGTAGTGGTGTACGCCCCCCTACAAGCTGGGCATGGGCTAGGAAATTAAAAGATTGTTATTCGCTACTTGCCCACCTGGTATCGTGTAACAACTGAGCCTGGAGGAGCAATAAATCTTCAGTACAAGTAGGCAGCAAGCAAGCATGCAACGGCTCACCTTGTCAGCACTGAATTGATTGATAACAAATATTGGACCAAAAAAATGGCCACGAGTAGCTTAGCTCAACATCGTCTTATGATACTAGCAATGTTTCTAGCAATTTCTTCCTTCGCCTCTACAGAAACTGGAACATCTCCAATGTACATGTCGAAGAAAGCTCCTGCACGAAGATAAGTTGGATTTTTATTGATCCCGATGTGGCCTCCAGGGAAGATGAGATGTTCAATCTTTTGCTTCTTCATTTTAAACTCAGTCTCAGTCAAAATGGTTAAAAAAAGGTTGCCCTATAAAGGACCACACACAGACACACAAGACACATTTTTCATTTCCCATTTCTCCATCTATACCCTGAACCAGCCTGGGGGCTACAGTTGTACTTGTTCATGAGGTTTCAAAAGCATTATTGCTGTAACAAGTAAAAATAAACAAACAAAAAGGAAGGTAAAATCTCTGGCTTTGGCTTACTGCATAAGTCCTTGCTATGAACTGATCCAATCTGTTTCCCAACAACTGCAAAAATAGATATTGTTCCATCAACCAAGCAAAGAAATGTCATTGAACTTTCAATGCTAACATTTTAACAGAAGTAATTGGAACACCTACGTTCGGTCTCATGCAAACATGGAAGAAAGAAAAGAAAACAAGTAAATATTAAGATTTTTCATATTCTTGAACCAGTGGTAATTATGTATTTTTTGGGTGATTTGGATCAGTATTATTTAAGTTTTTTTCATCTTCATTTTCTGGTTTGTTGGTTTCTTAGGGATAGAGTTAAGGCTGCGTTTGGAAACAACGCAAATAAGTGTGAATGCAAATATGTGGAGTGTAAAACCGTTCATATAAATTGCAAAGTTGGGTTAGTTTTGCACTGACAAATTTGCCTTCTTACCAAACAGACTTTTAGCTGTAATGGATGTAAGCATGAATTTCAATATTTTTTATCAAAAGCCCACTTGAATGCAAATTTACGTACTTTTACATCTTATTATCAATGTAAATATGCATTGGTCTGTCATTTGCCAATGCATAAATGTAGTGTTGTCAAACACGGGCAAAAGTGAACCAGAGTACAAATTTACCCTGAACTGGGATTTACACTCCATTTGCATCGTTTCCAAACGCAGCCTAAGTTTCAATCTTCTATGACTTCATCATTCTTAGTAAAAAAAAATTAAATTACCACTTATAGTAACTTTAGGACTAGCATTTATAGTAAAAGCATGACTTAATATTTTAAGTAATTTCTAGTTTCTTAGATTAAGTTAGTTTTGAGTAGAAACAGTGGAATCATATAGGTGTCCTAAATTCAATAGGAAGTTTCTTTTTTATTATTAGTCTAAACACAAGGAGTTAAAGAGTCTAAGTAGGGAATTGCTGCATTTTGGTCTATAAAAGAGTGTTGACAGGTCTTGTAAACATAGCCTTCTATTCTCTTCTTTTGTTTTTTTTTTTTTTTGTTCTGTTTAAAGCACGAGCAAAGAGTTATTTTCTGTTTTTACCATGGTCAACAGCTATAGTAGAAATTATTATTGCTTCTTATTCTACTCTTCTTATTAACACTAGTGGCTGAAGCCTACAATTATGTGTGGAGAATTTCTGCTTCAAAATTCATATCCAATCCACCTCTCTTATGATCCCAGATAGCCAGGATCAACATTGAGTAATGGCCCTTTTTGTTATAAAATGATAACCATAGATTTTCTCTTCTATAATTACTCACTTTCTGTAATTAGCCACCCATCTGCTGTTTGTCGAAAATCAATTGTTGTACCCTGCAAATTATAGGGTTCAAAATGAAAACATGCTCTCAATGAAAGGGAACATGAAGCATCAAGCATATCAAAATGAATGGTTACCGCAGGTAATGGGATATCCTGAGAAAAATATGAACCAAATGCTCTGAGGCAGTGATAATCAGTGTTGGGGTTCACCTAATTAGGAAATAAAACCTAATTGTCAGTGAATAGCCATTTACTAAGTCAATGAAATGATGGAAATAAGTCTTGAACTCTTTACAGAAAGACTTACCTTCACCAACCGAGCTTGGAGAGATTTCTCAAAAGCACTAGAACAGAAAAATAACAGATAAATGAGAGAAGTTAATAGCTGAAAAATGTAATAAGTAAGAAAACATCATTTCCCCAGACATGTTCATGATTAAATCCATCTGCAATTTGGAAACATGTCTGTATATACTATACTACAACTCAAACTGTGTCAACTGTGTCCAGATGCAAGTCAACCAAGAAAAAAAAAACATAAGCATTCCTATCCAAATAAATTAGGTATATAATCCAATTTCCAGGGTTCCTTAAGTTAGCTTTCCTGACATTGGGACTGGGAGAGGCCACTTAATGCCAAAAATCAAAGAATAACATCTAGAGAACTACTAGGAAGTATCACCTAATAGCTTCTTGAAGAAATTAGCACCATCAAGAAAATTTAGCATCAAAATCAAACAAGAGAAAACCAAAGGCAAGGCTTTATTTCAACTCCTGTCCTATTTCATAGCAGCAATATGGACCTTATACAGACTTCCCTAATTTAAGGACTCCTAATCATTTGGCATCAAAAACCAAACAAAAGAAAGCCAAAGGCAAGGTTTTATTTCAACTCCTATTCTCTTTCACAGAAGCAATATGGACCTTATGCAAACTTGTTTCCCTAATTTAAGGACTCCTAATCACTCCCCAGCTCAATACAACTCATTGAAATGACTTGATCCTAACTAAAATTGATTGAGTTAACATCTGATTCACTGTAGGCAGAGACTAACCTCACTAGAAGTAGAATAACTAGGCCAATATAAAGCATAATGCTGTAGAAGGTATTTGAAGCCTCGTGGACACTTGTTATTTGAATGCTCATTTTAAAAGCATGATTTGGAGAAAGATTCTTCAACTATCTTGATACAGAATCAGCATGGAGCATTGGGATACATAATTGCAGTGGGACATGACTGACTTCATGGAAATGATTTGCTGGCAGACATTATTAAGAAAAAATTAAATATATCCCAAAATAAAATTTTGACAATAGAATCTATAATTAAATTCACAAAGAGGGATCTTTAACCCTGAATTGTGAATGTGGAAAACAAGGTGATTGATAGTGCTAACAGAGACTTTGCTCTGAGCAGGAATATTAGGCCATGTTTGGATAGACTTTGATTTGGCATTTTTAAAAATACAAAAGTAGAAATCTATCCAAACAGGGCCTTAACTTCCATTATTTCAATCCCTTACTGTGTAAGCAACTTGCCAATCAGAAGGAATCAGGAGATACACCGCTCAAGATTGTCACGTCCCTTTTTGATGATATACATGGGAAAGGAGCCTCTTTTTTTATCAGTAAACATGTATATTGTAAACAGTTCAATCCCCATAGCTTTTTCAAGGGTTTGTGTAGATCTCAGTTGCCCACAACAAGCCCAACTATACTGGTGCATGACTTAAATATATGTCAAGGCCAGAGTTGCTTTGAAATTGGAATACAAACAAGTGATCCAGTTTATCTTCACTGTTGGTTGGAAGATTCTGGCAAATACCAACTTGTACATACTTCTAAAGAGACTAACTAGGCAACCGATTGGTTAAACCCTTCTTGTACTATGTAAATGAGAAATTAATTTTGCATGATTCATTTCTTTTTAATAAAGCTAGCTAGGATCCTTCATGACAATGACAGATGATGTATACACTTCAGATCATATCCATTCTAGGTTTGCACTCTAGGCCCATACCCAAAAAATAAATCAATTTTTATTTATGGTCGCTATAATTTTGTACCAAACCAAGATAGAAATTAATTATAAGGTATGAGATTTCAAAAGATAACTAGAGCAAGCAATTTAACTTACTCCCGAACAGTATTGATTTTCAGCCCATTACAATTGACCACAAGCCTAACAGTCATATGAATATCCTTCCTGCAATATCCCCACAGAAACCTTGTTAGGAGAAGATCAAAATCAACTCTTGTAGACAATGCACAAAAAACCCTAGACTCTCCCAGAACCTGCCTGAAAAGTAATGATTGTACATGTTCTGCAAGTTATTAATGGTTTCGTAAAAATTTAGAAGCATGTTATCAAGCAATACCCTGAACTCAGGAAGCTTGGTCTCAACCATGCAAACAAGTGAAATGGCATCATCAGAGTTTTTTTTTCTTGTTATTCTTTTATCATTAATTGAACGTATATATTGAGAATATACAGGATAATAAAAGGATGTACAATACAACCCACAGCTAAGCTAGAGCATATTCAGAACATTTATCACAAGGCTCACCTCAGAAATAGAACTGAGAAATATGAAAATAACCTGTATATAAGTTTCTCTTTAATCACTACAACATTATTCATATTGGAATAAGATATACCAGCAGTATTCTTAGCTCTCAGGCCTTTGAATGCTTCCAGGCATCAAGTACTAATTTATTAAAAAAGAACCATGGGGGTGGAAAGCCAAGTCAAAGAGGTGATTAGTCCTTTACTTGGTCCAACTATTCATTGAAATTGCCTGTAGATGATCATATATAAGGACTGGTTTTGTTATGCCTATGGAGTATAACACCCCTTGATGTAACAGTGTTAAAAATATACAAGAAAAAGATGTTCAAGTAGCTGAAGTGACAACAAGATATTCTCTATCTGCATATAATCAAAATATGACAACCTATAGAATAGATCTTAAAATTTTGGAATGCTTTGCCTCTGAAAAGGTATCTTCTGTTTTTTTTTTTTCTCCAAAATTAGCATTGCAATAGATTTCCATGGGCTCCTGCTTGGGTGAGTGATGCAAGACCAGTTCAATTCTAGTCCTTAAGAGAATGTTGAATGGTCTTCTTTGATCAGAAATTTATGACTGTAATGGCTTCTTGAAGGAATAAGAAAGAAAATAGGGAGAGAAAGAAGAGAGAAAACACCCATAATCACTCACAGGGTGCCTATAATCACTCTAGGGTATGGGAATCGCTCACCATAATTAGCATAAGCTGAAGAAAACTCAATAAACTTCATTGCTCTTTGTGTAAAACGTCCATACATGATTATAGACTCTAAACTCATAATAATCCTAGAAGATAAACTGTTAGAATCAATATTTCAATTCAAAGAAGACTCAATAACTCTAATCCTACTAATTCAATGACTCTGAAATTTTAAACATAAACAAACTATAAATAGACAACCAAACCCTATTATTGGACCCTACAGAAAAATGTAAAGTGACAAAAATGTCCCTGGTGTCCAAAAATGCAGAAATGCATAAATTTTCACAAAATTCCAATTTTGACTCTTCAGCTCCTGCATCAGTGAGGGAGAGAGGTTGGTATTGAATTCCAGAGTATATGGATTGTTGTAACTGCTGGATGGTCTAGGCCTAGCATAAACAAACTATAAATAGACAACCAAACCCTATTATTGGACCCTACAGAAAAATGTAAAGTGACAAAAATGTCCCTGGTGCCCAAAAATACAGAAATGCATAAATTTTCACAACCAATTTTGACTCTTCAGCTCCTGCATCAGTGAGGGAGAGAGGTTGGTATTGAATTCCAGAGTATATGGATTGTTGTAACTGCTGGATGGTCTAGGCCTAGCATTTGATGCCTTTTGTAATGTTTCTCCTGATTCTTTCTAACAAAGTTTGTTTTGAACTGTTAATAATTAAAAAGGCATTGCAACATGCCTCATTAATCAACATCAACTCCTAAATAAGGTCATTACCCAATGTTTTTTTTGGCAAGTAAAGGTCATTACCCAATGTTGGTCCCACCCATCTAGGGTCCTGGAAGAGGTGGACTAGATACAGTCTAACCTTTGGCATTTTTTGCACAAAGTGGCTGCTCTCAAAATAAAACTGGCTTCTCAACATTCAATCAAATTTTGTGACATTTAAACGGACCAAAAAGCACTTCAGGTAAACTCCATTCTTGACAAAAGGTTATTTACTACTGGGGTTTCTTTTGTCTGTCGCAGAAGATGTAACCCACTAATATTCATCAAAAAAAGATGCACCCCACTAATCAAAAGTGCAATGGGCCCAAAACCAGATATGTATATCAAGGATTGCAATTACATGCCTTAATCCCAACAATCTCTTCTTTTTTTTTATTCATCAAAATCTTTCACATATCAAGTTAGAAGCAGACCTGCACATTTAGCATATGATTTTTCTTTCATAGAAGGGAAGTCTTTGTTACGTGTGGAGTGACTCAAATTATAAATTTTACAACCATAGAGATTAGATATCAATTGGAAAAGGCAATTACTATGAGTTATATTGTGAACAAAAAGTGCTTTAGGTATGAAGAATACCTGAGAAGATCCTCAAAAAAATCTGATTGGTTGTTCAATTCACTGACAGACATGGAAGCATATTTTGGACCCAGCTCCTCACAGACAGAGTCAGGGTGAACATCTACAAGAAAAAGCAAGCAAGAATAATTTGATTATTGGAGGAATGGATCAACTTCCATGAATCTAGTTTGGTTGAAAGTTGCAAGTGAATGCAGTAAGTTGGTCTCTACAGAAATTTGAGAACAAATGTTATTACATAATTAAATAAAATTAAAAAAAAATCATGTATACCCCTTATTCCAGTTACCCAGTATAAAAATTAGTAAATTGCAATACTAGAAGTTAAGAGCATCAAAGCAGAGCTCAAGAGTACTCACATAAACCAAATGCATAAAGCTTCAGAGATTTGATTTTGATAATTGTCATTGTTCTGGAACCAGTCCCAACAAGGACCTGTAATACATGTGGAGGTTGCATAATAATGTTCAAAACTCTCCAGGAGAACAAAATAAATTGGTAGAATATAGATGCAATAAAAGAAAGAATTGACCACCAGCAAATGTTTCATCTGTAAAATGGTAACAGCTTTATAAAATCCACCGTCTATTACATGAGTCACCATTTAAAAATTTCAGTTTCATTAGGACTGCAAATGGAATCCATTTGTCCATATTCAAATTCGAACTGATTAAGACAATCCAAATTCAATCTGTTTAAGTGGATCCAATATGGATTTACCCCAATCCTATTCCCTGTGATCTGATCCAATAATATTTAAGTATATATTCTTTATATTTAGATAAAACTAAAATGCATCTATTGCTAAAGTTGATGTGATGTTATATGCTTAGTACAAAGTCATAGTTCAAATATCATAAAAGTTATTTCAAGTCATTTTATTCATGATACACTATTGAAGTCAGTTTTAGTTCATTTTGATAATAGTATAATAGCTTGATTGTTTTCAGTTGAATTTGTTAATGGTATTCAATTTCCAAATTCAATCCGAGCCCAGCTTGAATTCAATAGATAAGATTTGATTCAAATCCAAATTTTAACAAATCAAATTTAGATATAGGGATATCTAATTTGATTCAATCCATTTAAAGTCCTGGGTTTCATACAGATAATGGTAAATTTGCATAAAACAGGCAAATTTTTATGTGAAATGATAAGTAAAACATTAGTGGCCAGTTTTATCAAAAAAAAAAAAAAAAAAAAAAGAAGAAGAAGAAAGAAAGAAAAGCACTAGTTTCCAGTAAACAGTAATCAAAGAAAGATAGAATCATGAACTCCAAAATCCCCATATCTGGATGATTGTTTAACATCCGCACTGCACCCCTCCTGATCCAACTCACAATTAGGAAATTAAGCTTATTTATGACAATATGATGCATATTGTGTCATGAAAATTTTAACAGGGAATGAAGTGACAATCCTCCTTGGTGTTCTAGCACTGCTCCTGTCAATACCATAATAAACTTCAAAAACATGGTAATCCGTATTGAAAAATCAAATAATTTCTTTTTCCATCAGGTATTGATTGTTGAACAATCAATCAATGAAGCTTATCCTGACTATATGACCAACTATATGAATCCTATTTTATTAGAAATTGCTAATAATAAAACCCTATTAGCAGAAACATTACAAGACTTGAGTACATCTATTAAATAAAGAAGAATATTATAAAAAGTACAAAAATGGGAGTGCATTCATGGTATTTGTACAATAACAGTGAAGTAACAATGCAGATCCATGCATATAAGAAATATAGGATGTCAAAATAAACTGAGTTCTGTTGGTATATTGCAGTCACAGACAAAAGCTGGATGTAGCATAGCAATGGTTGTATTAAAGAAGAATTAGATAGTAAAAGTAAAAAAATAATTGGTGACAAGAGCTCCTGATGCAGGTGAGGCAGTGAAACTTGAAAGCGGAAGCAACAACCTAAAAATGGATTCCTAATGTTATTGTATTGGAAAAAATGAAAATACGGGAGAGCAATCCTATACTGTTAAATTACATAAATTGCACATTTGAGGTTTGAAATTTTGTATACTTTTGTTTATCAATCAAGTTCTTCAAGTTTTCTAATCCATAAAAGCTTGTTACTTGGTAGTATAATTTCAATCTGCACTCTTGGTCATTTTTCAGTATATGGCAATATGCTGCAAGTAAATGGTGGAATGCAATTCCTTTGGCAGTCATGTGGTCCATTTGGAGGGAGATGTGCCGGGTTCTTGTGTGATGGTTAATTTTTTTGAGGGCTCTTAAGGTTGTTCATTTGTACAGTGAACAGTTTTATTGTATATCTCTTCTTGATTAATGAAATTTTACTTTACCTCTTAAAAAAAAAATGCTGCAAGTCAATGTCTCAGACCTCATGGCTAGGGCAGATAATGGAAATAAATTTCTGACTCAAATAAAGCATAAAATCTAGTGAAAAAACACTTTCGAAAGCACAAGTACAAAAAAAAACTACAAAATAATCCAATAAATGATGTTTCAGTTCACACAACTGTTTTACATGGTACTGATAAAAAATGAACATCTAAACAACAGTTATTTTATTATCACATCAAGAAGGAAACATCAATAATTTGTAGAAAGTCAAAAGACGGGAAGCGGAACAATAACCTCCGGAGGTAAACTGTATCTCTTTTCCCCAGCTAGAATGTTATCTAAAATTGTAGGGAACTTAATGCCTGTTCTTGGCTCAACTGCATGCCTGCTCCAGTCCATGTCTAGAAAAGAATAGCCAGTGCATCCCCGGTGCTCATCCACACAGGATCTTTGATTCAAGTGTCCACTGATTTCTACATCAGTATTCTCTAGAGGGACATGCAGGACCTTGGGGGATCTTTGAACAAGAAGTCAAAGTCAGAGTAGGAAAGAATTGATATGGAAAACAGAGATAAAATATATGTTTCAGTGAATGTCGACATACATTCATCAGTAGTAAACATGGTAGTATGCAAAGAAAAAAGGTTTGAACTGATATCTAACATCACGCCTTCATCCATTTGGAAGGGTACTGATTATTCAAGAAAAGAAAATTACCAACCATAACAAGGAAGCTGTGACAGAAAAAAAAAATGCCTAGATTACAAGAAGACTTACAAGCTTTTGTCAAACGGAGGTACCAAAGCAGCAGCTAGCATGAACATAGGAAAGGGCTGAAGCTGTTCAACTTCATTGCACAGTTGGCTTATTGTGGAATTCGCGATCCTATCAAAAAACAATGGGAAAGCAGATTCTGGTCTTGATCTAGAACTGGAGTGCAGCCCTGCTAGATTATGTCTACAAGAAGTGATTTGCTTGATTTGTGTACAGGATTTAAAACTTCTATGTTTTGATCCATGTGGACTCTCTGATACTTTCCGATGTATATTGGAGTTTGATCCAGCTGAACACCAGAAAAGTAAAGCTCCAGCAAATTTTGAAAAGCAATTAAAAGCTTCTTGAAGCACTAAACTTCCAGGGAAATATATGTATCTCGACTGATGGAGAGAATTGTCGACAAATGAACTAATCTGGGACAACAAATGACCCCCAAAACTCTGATAAACAAGGGGCTCTGGTGGGTAGATGTATGGAGATCCTCCATCGAGATCCAGGAAAAAGAACCAACCATTCCGCATGTTATGTTATGTGTTGATTAGTACTAAACTCTAAAATAGCAAACTGTTAGGAAGAAGAAATTCCATGAAATGCAATTCCAATGCAGAGACTGAATACCTGCAGAACAACAGAAAGATCAAAATTAAACTTTAATGCACAAATATGCATTAACAAAAACCTTAAACCTGGACCAATAAATAACCCAATTGGTTTTGGTTTAGTTGTTGAAATCTAAGTACCATCTAGCGAGACTTATCAACTAAATGACCAGCCCTCCTAAGTGCGTATTATGTTGATGCAGATAGATGGGAACCACGAACCTCCATACTACACCATATTATTTATAATTCTCCAAAATAAACAATAGGAAAGAAAATAGTGATAATATTCAGAACAATTCAATGGGCCAAGAACCAGCCTATAATTAAACAATTAAACTTCTCTCTAACCAGTCAGGTTCGAAAACAGTTCCATTCAATATAAACTTACTTCCACAAAAACAACTCAAACGAGTCACTCTTTGTCGTCCAAAGCTCTAAATTAAACAATTTGAAGGATAGAAATCATTTAAACCAATAACAATGCAATAGAAATAGCATAACTCAAGAAATCAATAAAACAAAGAGAACCATGCACACCTTGATCAGCATTTTGGTCAATTACCTTTCAACGTGAACAATCCGAAAAATAAAATTGATAAGAAAAAGATCCCAAAGAAGAAAATACAAAGGAAATACAAAAAAGGAAAAAAAAACGTGCAGAATTCCACGGCGAGATCGAGAATGCTTGCGTGAAATAGCAAAAATGAGAAAACGCACGATTAGGGTTTTCTTCGAATACAAATATCGGAGAAAGTGGAGAATTCCATCGGTGAAAAACGAACAATAGACAAATAAAGGAAAAGAATATACTCTTTCGCGCTGGAAGAAGCCTGAACCTTTCACCTTCACGTCTCGCTTTCCACGGCTTTTTCGTTGGCGGGTTCGGACACGAAGATTCTGCTAATATATAACATAAAATGCCCTTCTAATACCCGGAAATGACACACGACCCCAGCTCTCAAAGAGGTAACCGATTCGTTTGACTTGAAACTTTGGAAAACTAATGCTTGGAAGTTGACACTTGGAAGGACTCTGGGTCTTTCAGTCAGACACGCAACACCGTCCACGGTTGTTGGATCTGCGACGCAATATGAAACTGCTCAGAAGAGAAGTGTCTAATTGTCTAGCCTATACTTGGGCGGTTGGCCGGCCGGATACCATCCAAGCCCGATCTTTCCAAACCGAGAATGTATGATTCAATTTTTTCTATTTGTGCCTTCAATATTTTACTGGTAGTGATCTGTACGGGTTTTGTTAAAACAATAGAGCAAGATTGAGTTCGGGTGGGACCCGTTGAATGAGACGAAGTTGGGCCCAAATCCGGACTCAACTCAATGTTGGGTCCGGAAATTACGGCTACTTTGGACCCCTGTTCTCTCGGAAGATATAACTATGGGCTAAGAGGAGACTTTGGAGGAACAGAAGAGCTCACTGATATTGACATCAGTGACGAGGTATGCTTCCCACTCAATGCATGACTACTCTTCTTTGAATGGGGAGTTTTTGCACTACACTAGAGAATACCACTCTTTAAAACCCATGGTTGAATGCATGAAAAATTTTATTCATGAAAGGAGCTAGAGAAAGCAAAGGACCGCCCATCCCTGTGGAAAAATGTTACGACCCCTTAACCAAAATATGGGATGTACAGGAAGAATTAAAAATGACTAGACTCGAGCAGAGCATCCTCATCTTTTCAAGGGGAAAGAGGCAATTTGTAGAGCCAGACGAAATGGAATAAAACCTAAAAGACCCGTTACCGAAAACAAAAGTGTATGGTCATGTTCAGTCTTGAAGAAAATGTTAGTATTTTTTTACTGTTAGAAAAGAAGCTTGGCTATTGTCCTCTGTTCTTTAATAAGTGGGTTTGGGAATTGGGAGACTGTCCCGCAATAGCCCCCAAGGTGCCAATGAAAATATACAGTGGAATTGTCAAGGGGTGGGGTCCCCTCGACAATTCTAAATTGTCTCAAAACCCTTCAAGATGAAAGAATAAATATCTGCTTCCTAATTGAAATGAATACTTTCCTACTAAACTGTAGGAAAAGACTTCAGAGATTTTGGGACTGGAATTGTTGGGGGTAGATTCCGTAGGAACAAAAGGAGGTTTGGCCCTTTTTTGGGAAAAGGATATAAAGTTTACGATACTTGCAGCTGATCCTTATTACATACACACTAAAATCCAGGATGATATAAATGGGGACTGGTTCTGCACCTTCCTCTATGGAGAACCAAAATCTAGCTTGAAGAATCTTTTCCTTGAGAAGTGGGGGAATCTCTTTTATCTCTCCCAAGGATCGTGGTGTTGTGCTGGGGATTTAAACATGTATTTCAATGCATCAAACAAAGAGGACGGTAAGCCAGTTAAAAGGTCTAGTATTCTCAAAAACTATAACTTTGTGGGCTAGAGATAGTGGAAAGTAGTGGGCCAATCTGTCAAACAAAAGACATGGGGACCACAATATTAGAGCAAAATTGGATTGGTTATATCCAATGCAAGCTGGAGGCTCTCTTTCAATAATGTAGGAGTCCAGATTCGGCCTTCCCCAGGATCGGATCATTTCCGGTTTTAGACACAAATGTTCCATCCCCAAGGAGATGGAAACCTTTTCGTTTTGTAAATGCCTGGTCTACCCATAGTGAATGTGAATCTTTTGTTAAAGACAATTGAAATTCGGTTTTCTCATGCTATAGTCAATATAAATCAAGAGAAAAATGCAGACTCTTAAGGTAGAATTTCAGAAAATGGAACAAAGATGTTTTTGGGTGTATCTACTATAAAATAAATGATTATAGGAAAGCCTTGGAAGCTGAGATGAATGCAAAAAATGAGAGTTTCATTGCTACAACTGTGGAAAATCTAGAAAACCAATTGGATTTGTGGCAAAAAAGGGAGGATATGTTGTAGGCTCAAAAGTCAAGACTGAATTGGGTATAGTTAGGTGATAGAAATACCAAAATTTTTCACTTAAACACCTTAAAGTGAAGAGCTAAAAATAGAATTAAAAAAATAAATAAAGATGGTGAAGGAAATTGGGTAGAGGGGGAAGATAGAATTTCGACAGTCCTAATGGATCATTTCGGAGACATTTACAAATCTGCAAGCCCCAACATGTTGACATAAGCAGAGTTGTGGAAGCCTGTACCAACACCATTACAAAAGATGTGAGGTCTACTCTAGAAAGAGATGTAAATGAGGAAGAGATAGAAGTTGCTTTATTTCAAATGGATTCTAGGAAAGCTTTGAGGCCAGATGGTCTTCCTAATTTCTTCTACCAAAAATATTGGAGAATAGTTAAGGAAGATGTAATCAATGTGGTAAAAGGTTTTTTCCAATCCGGGCACCTATCAAGAGAATTGAACTCTACCCACATTACTTTAATCCCTAGGGTAAAGAACCCAGATTGTGCAGCCCACTTTAGACCTATTAGCCTCTGTAATACAACCTACAAGATCATTGCCAAAGTGTTAGTAAATAGGTTAAAGCCCTATCTTGATTATATCATCAACCTAAACCAAAGTACTTTCATTCTAGGAAGGATGATAAGTGACAACATCCTCATAGTCCATGAACTAATCCATCACATGAAAATATCTAAAAGCTCAAAAGGCATGATGGCTCTTAAATTTGACATGAGCAAGGCTTATGACAGATTAGAATGGGATTTTATTTAGAGGGTTCTCCTTAAATTGAGTTTTGGTCTAAGGTGGGTCCAATGGGTGATGGAATGTGTATCCACAGTATCTTATCATATTTTAGTCAATGGTACTTCCATAGAAAAAACATTCCCAAAAAGAGGAATCAGTCAAGGGGACCCTTTATCTCCTTATATTTTCCTCATGTGCTATGAAGTTTTTTCAACAAACTTAAATGGGCTGGTCCAAAACTCTTTAATATCAAGTATAAGATTAAATGCTCACTGCCCCATCATTTCTCACCTATTTTTTGTAGATGATAGTTATATATTCACAAGAGTCTCTCTTTAGGAAGGAGCCCGTGTGGTGGAAGTCATTCAAAGATATGAACAAGGTTCAAAATGTCGATACGTCGGTAGGGGCGTATTGGGAGAATCAATACTGCTTTTTGTTGTTTTTTTCGTAACCAGTTTAGGGGGCCGATTTAGGGCTCCTCCACCCCCTGAACCGGTCAGACCCCCGATACACCCATTGTAGGGGCATATCGGAGGGGTCCCGGAGTGATACATATCGGCCGATACGTGTCAATACTTTGATCCTTGGATATGAAAGGGCCTCTGGTCAACAAGCGAATTTTACTAAGTCTGTAGTCTTTTTTAGCTCCAGAACCCACCCCAAAATTCATGACAATCATCGTTAAGAGCCTCAAAGTCAAGCTGATAAGGAGCCTCTCCAAATATATTGGACAACCTACCTCTTTTAGTAGAACCAAAGCAAATATTTTTTCTTAGCTGGTGGAGAGAGTTCGAAGCAAAATGAATGCTTGGAATGAGAAGTACCTAAGCCAAGTAGGGAAGGACATTTTGTTGAAATCCGTGGTAGCAGCTATTCTAGCTTACGCTATGTCATGTTTCCTAATCCAAAAAAAAAAGGTATGGAGAAATAAATAAACTCCAAAGGACCCTATGGTGGGGCAAGAATGAAATAATAGAAGCAAAATTCATTGAGTGGATTGGAACACAATTACAAGAAACAAACTTAATGGGGGTTTAGGCTTTAGGCACCTCTGTTGTTTTAACCTTGCATAGCTTGCATGGAGAATCGCTTCATGTGAAAATAGCTTGTGGGCCCAAATAATAAAAGGAAAATACATTAAAAATAAAAAAATTCCTAAGGGATGGCATCCCCTCCTCTGGCTCCCGAGGATGAAAAAGTATCCTAGTTGGAAGGAAGATTGTCCAAAAAGGAGATGTGTGGCTGGTCAACAAAAAAAAAAATCAAGTCCAACTCAATTCAATCAAAAGTTGGGTTTAAGCTTTTGAACTTTAAGATGGGCTTGACAAAAAAAAAAAAAAGGGCCTAAACTAAATTTAGATTGGGCTTAGGTTGAGGTATCAGATATTGGTCTGATACAGTTTAAGCTTGCCCAACATTTTATGATATATCTGTATATTATCAACATATTCTATTTGGAAATTGAGTTACAAAACTCAATATGTCTAAGCCCAAGCCTAGCCCGAGTAAGGATGACAACAAAGTGGGTTCAGAGAGGATTTTGTAAATTCTATACTCTACCCACTTAGTGGGTTGGATTTTGAGAATCCAAACCCCTCCCCCCACATAAAAATGCAAAACACTCCCCGTATTCAAGGGTAGGAGTGGGTTGGGTTTAAAACCATCATCTAATTTTCTATTATTTCTTATTATATAAAAGCAATAAATGGGTAAAATAACATAAATAAATAACAAAATTTTCAAATATTTGATTAAGATGTAAAAAAACACAAACTATCAATTATCCTTTACATCTGATTCAAAATATTATTAAATTCAACACCCAATACATAAAGTTTATATACTTTCCAACAATATGCAGGTTGAGGGGGTCGAGTTTAGCCTAATTTTGTACCCTACCCGTAACATACGGGTTGTAAAATCCCCAAACTTGACTTGCCCCAAAACCCATCCTTCAAACAAAAAAACCTACCCTATCGAGGTGGTAGGAGTGGATACCCACTGGTAGGGTAGGTTAAGTTGGGCCTATGTTGGTAAACTCGGGCTTAACCTCGAATTGGATCAAGCTTGAGCTTGAGGTTTGAGGCTTAGGATTGGATTGACCCTTTTGAGACTTAGGATTGGATTGACCCTTAACCCAACCCAATATGTTCAAGTTGCACCTAACAGGGGCCAATGCGATGCACAGGCTTTGTTAAGCGAAAGCTAAACAATAAAAACACATAAGAGTAAATGGTTATTTTATATTTTAACATTTTAAATAATTAATAATTAACTATACTTTATATACTACTTTTAATAATTTTTTACAATACAAAAATAATAATAATTAATTCCAGCTAGGTTGTTCATTAAACCTATGAAACTGACCAACACGACCCAACTCAACTCGAGTTGGTCAATTTTGTAGTATTTATGGTGGGTTTTGATTTAACAATTTCCCAACCTAACCAGATCAAATCAATTTTGATTTAACCATTTATAAATCAATAAAACCAAACCGACAAAACATACATACGTACTAGACCTATTCATGGGTCAAACTGGGCTTTGCCTCTTTATCAACAGAAAATGCACAAGCCCAAGAATCCAGCCTGACCATCAAGCCTAAATCTTTAAGCCCGAACCCAAGCCTAAGGCCCGAAAGAAAGATATCCACATCCTCTCATACTTGATTCATGTGTATTGGCACGTGTTGACAAATATTTATATGTTACAAAATTTTATATTTTATATAAAATAATAAATTTAATATTAATAAAATATATTTACATATATATATATATATATAATTCATAAAATATATAATATTAAATATATATAATACATAATATAATATGTTATAAATTAAACGTATTATATATTTAAGAATATATTATATTATAATGCGGCTAAGCTGGGCTTGAAGTATTGGGCCCACACCTGACTTAGAATCTTCTGGACTTAATGGGGTGTCGCGTGGGCGCCATGCTTGAGGAAGTGAAAGCCAAAATCGATTGAATTCAAGAAAAGCAGCAGAGCATCAATGGCGGACTACAACGTTGATAGAGTATCCTCTCATGTATTTGAACTGAAGGGGAACCCTAAGATGAATCGTCAGAACTGTGATGATTGGTCCAGTGGGGTCATGCAGCCACCTGCATTATGATCATTATCATCGAGTTCAGAAGTTGGGTAAAAAATTGATTGTAAAAATCAAGTGTAGACGGTGGCTAGGCTCGGTAAAGGTAAATTTGTTCTTTACTTATTTTTTCCTTCCCTTTCTTTGTATTTTGGTTGTCTTCACTATACAAGGCCAATTCAATGATGGTCTATACGTTATGGTGCTCCAAATATTTTATGTCTGTCTAGAAATGATGATTTTGACAAACTGGTTATTTTAGTGTGACATTTTTTTCTATCTACTATGTTTGTAGCATGGTTCTAAATAAAAAATAGAGTTTCTCCATCTTGAATTAGGAAAATAGATCCTTCAAAGTTATTTATGAAAAGAAGATACTTCAAAGTAAAATCGTTTTGAGATTGGTTGCCTCCCAAACAGAATCTTCTAATGGAAGCCATATAACATTTTTTTCGAAGAATAATAAGAAAATTCATTAAACAGATACAATCCAAAGGCGATAGGTGGCAAGATGGCACCCAGCAATTCAAAGCAAAAATAACTATGGTCTAGAATACATAGACTGAACCAGAAACTGAAACAGATTACATAGGTATGAATTTCCAATACATTCCAGAAATTCTCCACCGAATCTGATCTATTGGCTTGATCAAAATCTTGGAGCACCCAAACCCAGTCCGCTACCAGCTTCCCCACCAGAGTTTCAGTACTTTTAGCTTTGTCTTCAAAAAGCCTTTTATTTATTTCATTCCACAAGATCTAACACATACCAAAGGGGATGCAGCTCCAAACTATCCTTGCTTTCCTGCTTCCTGCAAATCTTGGCCAAGAAGAAAAAAAATCCTGCTGTTGACCTTGGCTGAAACACTCTTTGCCCAAATAGAGAGGAGTAGAATTTCCAAATAATTTGTGCATCCTTACAAGAGGAGAATAAGCGGAAAACAGTCTCTTCATCCGAACAACATAAAGCGATATAACACATACATTTGCTAAGGAGAAACCCGTACTTTCTAGGTGGTCAACTGTTAAAGCACTATCCCAAGCAACCAACAAGGCAAATGCTTCCACTCTAGGTGGAATAGGGTTCCCCCAAACTCCCCCCACCTGATCTGAGACCAGCTGATCCTTCACCATCGCCAAGTAGAAGGATTCACAGTGAACACCCCGTTCCTGCACTCTTTCCACTCCACCACAGTCCATCCTTCAAGAAGGGTGAAACCTCAACCTTCTGTAACTTTTCCAACAGCTGAATACATTGCAACAGATGTAACTTTTCCAACAGCTGAATATATCCAGCAATGATCTTCTGAATTTGGGGCACCAAACAATCTGCTCTCCCCTCATTTCGAAACACTAATCAACTTCTGTGTGATGCTCAGTCAGCCTGTACAACTTTGGGCATACCTCACACATCTTCCCTACATCACACTACTCATCCTCCTAAAGTATTATCCTCGACCCATCACCCAACTTGAACCTGACTGCTTTGAACTCTTGATTGAACCGCAATATCCCTTTCCAGACGCTCACCCCGTAAGAGTTGGAAACCTCCCTTGACTCCCACCCAAACCTCACCAGCCCATACTTCCCACTACAATCCTTCTCCCTCTCTAGCCAAAACCTCCACAGCCACTTGCCGAAGAGAGCCTTGTTAAAGATTTTGACCCTCCTAATACCCAAATCATCATTTCTTTTTGGCCTACACACCTTATCCCACTTCACCAGGTGAAGCTTCTTTAATCTGCCAGTCCCTTCCCACAAAAAATCACTCTGAAGCTTCTCAATTCTTTCCGTAATCTTTGCTGGAATCTTCAGCCAAGATAGATAATAAGTTGGTAAACTAGTTAGAACACTCCTAATTAGTGTAATTCTGCCCCCCCCCCCCCCCCCCCCGAGAAGGATATTTTGCTTTCCAGCCCTCCAATCTCTTCACTCTCTCAATTACTGGTCTCCATACTTCTGCTGCAAAAACTTTAGACCCTACAGGAAGACCCACATAAAGGAAAGGCAGCTCTCGAACTTGGCGTTCAAAAACTGCGTCAAACTGATCCATCTCCTTCCTTATTTCCTCTACCCCAATCAGCAAGCTCTTAGCCAGATTTACCTTCAAGCCTGTGAGAATTTCAAACTACAATATATAAAAGGGATTAAGACAATAAACAAGTTGCCTAATATGATAACATTCATATTTTAACATATTTTCCAATCTCTAATTAAAAGAATTAAAAGAGAAGTTGGATGCAAACTAAATATGAGAATGTATCATGTTATGTAAATTGGCTGCCCTTCCCTGTTTACTCTGTTATATTGTATGCACACACCAAATGGACCCAGCCAACTTAGTTGGACCATTGACCCAGCTGACTTAGTTGATGTCCATCTTGAACAGGCCAGGGCAAAAGAATAGTGGTCAAAGTAAACCCTTATTCTTTGTATGTGTCTGTGTTTAAAATAGAAAATTTGAACTCTGGATGGCTCCTATAATTCAAGTAAAATTTCAATACAATGAGGGTATGGGACTGATGTCAGTTGGGGTAGTTAACAGGTGACTGATCCAATGGATGGTTAAGATTGGTCACATTTTTTAGTTCACATGGCAGAAATAAAGCAGGTCATGTAGGGGATATCAACAGACCCAGAGCAGAATACAAAATTCTGAGGATAAAGAATGGATGGTTCGACCCTACCCCAAGGGTCCTTTATATAGAAAGTGAGATTACATAAATTACAGAGAGGCCCTTGTAGGGCAACACAATATAGGGAATTTACAAAGAGGTCCTTGCTGGGCTGAAGTGAAAATAATAATAAATAAGAAAACAATACAATAAGGACTACAATAAAATGGTACATCAAGGAGTTTCTTCACACTTTCCCTCAAACTAATGCAGAGGCATGAGCATCAATTTGCTTACTAGAGATAAGTGTCTAGATCTTGTCATGGCCTTTGCGAAGATGTCAGCAATTTGCATATCAAAGGCAACATGAGGGAGAGAGATAGAGTTTGCAAGAAACAGATCGCGGATAAAGTGGCAGTCCACCTCAATATGCTTCGTCCTTTCATGACAGATAGGATTAGAGGCAATCTTAATAGCACTAGTGTTATCCGCATACAGAGGAATAGGTGTAGGAGGGGAATGACCTAACTCCAGAAACAAAGATTGAAGCCAAACAACTTCACTACAAATAGATGACATTGCCCTGTACTCTGCTTCCGTAGAGGACTTGGAAACAGTCTGTTGTTTCTTGCATTTCCATGATATTAGAGAGTCACCCATGAAAACGCACCACCCGGTAGTGGAGTGCCGTGTGTCGGGGCATCCAGCCCAATCTACATCAGCATAGGCCTTCAGTTGGAGAGAAGAAGATGAAGAGAAGAAAAGACCCTATGATAAAGAACCTCGAATATAGTAGATGATCCGATGCACCACAATCAAATGAGGTTGATGAGGTGCAAAGACAAACTGACTAACAACTTGAACTGCATGTGAGTTGTCAGGATGAGTCATGGTCAGATAGATGAAAGACCCTACAAGCTGCCGATAGAGGGAAGCATCAGGAAGCAGGGAGCCTTCTGATTTGGATAATTTGACATTCAACTCCAAGGGAGTGTCAACATGTTTATTATCACTGAGGTTGGCCAACTTAACAAGATCAGAGGCATACTTGTGTTGGCAGATGAAATAACCTCAGGAGCTTCGTTGGACTTCAAGTCCCAATAAATAGTTAAGGGGGCTGAGATCCTGAATGTGGAAGGAACTATGGAGAAGAGACTTGAGGTCCTGGATTCCTTCTATATCATCTCCAGTCAATAGTATGTCATCCACATAAAGTAAGAGAATGGTAAGGCCCTGGGGTCTTTTCTGAACAAAGAGAGAATAGTCCGATGCACTTTGGCTATATTCAACTTGCACGACAACATCTTTGAATTTTTCAAACCAAGATCGAGGGGCTTGCTTGAGCCCACAGAGGGACTTCTTTAGTCAACAAACGAGGGAGGGATCACTACAGTACCCTGGAGGAGGTTTCATATATACTATTTCCTTTAGATGCTCGTGTAAAAAGGCATTTTTGACATCTAGTTGAAAGATTGCCCAAGAGTGAGCAACAGAGAGGGCTAAAAGAACATGGACGGTAGTAATCTTGGCTACTGGAGTGAAAGTCTCTTCATAGTCAATGCCATACTCCCGCTTATATCCCTGTGCCACAAGCCTGGCTTTGTAACGGTCTAGAGGCCCATCAGATTTCATCTTGATGGAATAGACCCATTTTCTCCCAATAATAGAGCCATTTGAAGGTGCTGGGACAAGGTCCCAGGTGTCATTCTCATGCAAAGCTTGAATCTCTGCATCCATGGCTTCTTGCCACTAAGGGCTACTACTAGCCTGCTGGGTAAGAACGGGGAATATCTGTAGAGGTCAAAACAGCAGAGAGGGAGCTATTGTTTGAAGGAAAACCATAACAGTCAGGTGGTCTAGAGATACAAGTAGAACGGCGTAAAGGAACAGGAGGAATAATTGAGGAATCTAAAACTGGGGCATCACTTACAAGGTTGTCTGTGATGAACGAGGGGTCCAGACCAAGAGGAAGAGGGGTCATAGGCATAGGAGTTGGACCATGAACCCGCTTGCAAGAGAAGACGAGAAGTTCCTTCTTAGTAGTTGATGATGGAGTATCCTATTGTTCAAAATCATGCAAAACTGAAACAGAGGGTGCAGATAACTTGGCAATTCCTAAAAAAAAAAGGAGATATGCTCAAGAAAAATCACATTTCGAGAAATACGAATTTGACGTGTTGAGGGATCGTAACAAATGAATCCCTTGTGGTTCGGGCTGTACCCCACAAAAGCACAAATGACAGACTGAGCTGAAAGATTTGAACGTTCACGAGGAGGAAGATGAACAAAGCATAGACACCCAAAGACATGAAGATGGGAATGATTGGGGGGGGGGGATCCAAACATCTTTTGATGAGGAGAAATGTTAGCAAGCACAGATGATGGGATACAATTTATCAAATATACTGCAGTGCTAGTGGCCTCAACCCAGAATGTGGGAGGCACATGTGATTCTTGTAGGAGAGTCCTTAAAACACTGAGAATGTAACTATTCTTTCTTTCTGCCACACCATTTTGCTGAGGAGTGTCTGGGCAGCATCGTTGGACTTGTATGCCATGATGTTTCAAGTAAGCCAAAAAATCTTTGTCATTGTAAGGTTTTCACATTCACTTGGAAACGAACTTGAACCATGTCATGAAACAACCTAAAGGTTGGAAAAACTTCTTATTTGTGTTTGAGAAAGTAGATCCAAGTGTACCTGGTACAATCATCAATAAATAGCACAAAATACTTGTATCCCATCCGAGAAACAACAGAAGAAGTCCAAACATCACTATAAATAATTTCAAAAGGCGAAGTAGCATGTTCAACTCGGTGAGTGAATGGTAAAATATGACTCTTACTCAAACAACAAGAAACACAAGATGTATCAAAGGATTTCATAGAAAGAATTTTGTTTTAATAAAACCATAATCAAATAAGTATTTAAGTTTATCGGAATTTGGGTGGCCCAAGCGTTTATGCCACAAATCCCAAACATAGTTTCTTTGAATCAAAACTGGACTCAATGTAGAAGAGCTCAAAAAAGCAGAGGATGATGCTGATGGGGATTTCTCAGACTCCAATGCAAACAAGAGGCCCATCCTATGCCCCTTCCCTTTCATCTTCCCAGTGCACTGGTCCTGAATCAAACAACCATCAGAAGAAAAGGTTAGAATATGACATTCATCAACTAATTGGCCAACTGAAATAAGGTTGACAGTAAGTTTAGGAACAAGGAAGGTTTTAGCAAGGGACAAGGAATTTGAGGGAAAAACGTTTGATAAACAAGTCATCACTCCCAATGATGTCAAGTTTCTCACCATTAGCAGTGGCAATGTGTCTATGGTTGGTTTCAAACAATCTGTTTGAACGTTCAGGATAGGCTCCAGTCATATGATTTGTAGCACTAGAATCAATTATCCAAATGGGAGAAGAGCAATAACTGGAGAACTCACCAGATAGGCCGAGAGCAGAAAAGGCAGATCAGATGGCAGAAGATACCAGTTGTTGTATATCTTCCTTATTCATGGAAGCAGAGGATTCTCCCTTAGCAATAGGGGTATCAGACACAAATCCCTCAGACGCTTGATAAACTCATGGCTGATTCTTCTTCATGGGTCCCTTGGGTGGATGAATTGGGCAATCTAGAATGATATGTCCATGTTGTTTGCAATATGTGCAAACATTCTTCTTTTTGCAGTGAGAGACTATATGTCCATATCCTTTACATTCATAGCATTGAGTTTTAGAAGGGTCTTTTCCACCAGATTTCTTATTCCCTCGTGCAAGAAAAACAGTATCAATCCCTGAATTAGGATGTTTCCCTTCTATGTTTGCAGCAGTTAGGAGTCTAGTTTCTTTCCTCAACAACTCTCCCATCACAAAGTCTAAGTCTGAAAGAGTTCCTCTACTCAAAATATTTGACTTGATTATTTCATACTCGGGTCCCAGCCTCATGAGAAATTAGTTAACTTTTCCTATTTTCAAAATGTTACTACAAATACTTGACACATTCAACGGGATCAAAGGGTTCAGTATGAACAAGTTCATATTCAGCCCAGAGATCAATAAAGCCTGAATAGTATTCTTGTATCTTTTTGTCCCACTGGCAATAAGCAAAGATTTCAGATTCAATCTGGTATTGCCGTGACATATTGGATTGATGATAAACCTTTTTCAAATAGGCATACATCTCATAGGCAGGGATTGTCGAGCTTCCATTGTGTATAGACTTTACTATCAGCCTCAACCTCATCAGGTTTACTTACAGTCCCATTCAAGTAACCTTCAAGTCCCTTTCCCTTAACATAGAAATCAAAATGGAACTTCCACATATTGTAGTTAGTTCCATCAAATTTTACAGGTAGAAAATCAACCTTTTCAGTCATCATAAATGAGCAAAAAAACAACCCAGAATAGCAGTACTGATGTTGGAAAAGAACTCAAATCAGCAATGAACAAGGCAGAAATTTTACTTCAGCTGAACACAGTATTCTTCAGAAAAGTAAAATGAGGGCTGAGGTATGAAATACAGACAAATCCAAGGCAACCTCAGCAGGAAACTTTAGAGAAGAATAAAAAAAATCCTCCAATAAACACCACAGAATTAGGGCAGCACAAACTAGGGTTCCAAGGACTGATAACCAAGAGAAGAAAATACCCTAGGGCATCACAAAAACTAGGGTTCCAAGGACTGATAACAAGCGCCTATGACAATAGTGTGATGCACCAACCTGAAATGAGAAGTTTTCCAGATCAGTTTGAAGAGAGGACCTGATGTCTGTTGAAGTTCCTCAGTTAGAAAAAGAAACCAGGTTCGAATACTGCTGCTGTTAAGGGAGGAAGCAGCCAGACTGTTGAGACTCCTTAAACTGTGACTGTTCAAAACTGAACCACAGAGAGAAAAGCTGCTGCCGCCCAGGAAAGTTCAGTACACTGTCAGAGGAAGAAAACAAAACTGCTGCCACCCAGGAGAGAAGACCAGAACTCCTCCAAGACTTGTCAGCTTCTGCTGATTTTCTGAGAGAAAGAAGAAGGTCCTGGGCGACACAGCTGGTCAGAAATCCTTCCAGACAGAAGCCTTCAAGAGGAACAAGGGTTAGAAGAGCCCTAACACCAGCCAAAAACACCCTGAGAACAGAAACCCTAATATGCCCAACGAATGTGCAAGGAAAGAACAGCCTGCTCTGATACCGTCAACAGACCCAGAGCAGAATACAAAATTCTGGGGATGAAGAATGGATGATTTGACCCTACCCCAAGGGTCCTTTATATAGAAATTGAAATTGCAGAAATTACAGAGAGGCCCTTGTAGGGCAACATGATTTAGAGAATTTATAGAGAGGCCCTTGCAGGGCTGAAGTGAAAATAATAATAAATAAGAAAACAATACAATAAGGACTACAATAAAATGGTACATCAGGGAGTTTCTTCACAGTACTTGACCCAAATGTGTCCAACCATATGAAACAATTTTAGTCCACTGTCCACATGACCTACCCAAATGTGTTCAACCATAAGATTGGTGGTTGTTGCATACAGGCTATGACATAACCAACAGATTATCCTACTCCCATTTGGAATAATTTGGATCTTCGGGCTTTGGTTTAGCTTCCTTTCCGGTAATAAACCCAAGCTTACCTCTTCCACCGATTGTAAGTTTGGCTGTTTGGGACCATTCAAGGAAACCTGTTCCATCAAGTTTTACAGTAGTAATCTGCCCTCCAGCATTATCATTACCTCTTAGGAGAACATTGGTAGGCACACTAACATCTTCGTGTGAGCCCATTGATCATAACCCCTTCAAAACAACCTTTCTCACCAACACCACTGTATCCCAACACCAGATGGGCACCCAAAAGGTTGAACACGGATTACAACAATAAAACAAGGGAAAAATAGGTGCTGGCGACAAAACAGTGGAGGAAAAAAATTCTCAAAAATATTTTAGGGATCCAAAAAATTGGGGACCACTTCTTGCAGTCTCAGAAATTTCCCATGACTGAAGCACAAGAGGTTTTAAAGGCATCCAACCCACCATACAAGCATACAAGCCCTAAGAAAAGTGGTGAGGTTTTAAAGGCAGCCCTAAACTCTAGATCTCAAACGGTAGGGCTGTTCATAAGAAGGTCCAACCCGACCAAACCGACCAACCCGGACCGGCCCAACCTGACTCGGCCGGGTTTTCATCAGCACCGGTCAGTTTTGGGTTGGGCAAATTCATAAACCGATATATCAGGTCGGTTTCGGTTTTCTTGTGTGAAAACCGAAACCGACCCAAACCGAACCGAACCAATTAGTCTTCTAGTTCGGTAGTTCCTACTTAACTAGTCTTCTAGTTCCTACTTAACTAAATTGTATCTATCCTAGTTTCTACAGTCTTTTACACCAAATAGGCAACCCATTAGGCAATTACAATTAGAATTAGGTGTCCTTTTTTACCTAGATTAGAATTTAGAAAGTTTCTTGAAATATAAATATTTCAGCCTTCTTTCTATAAAACAATTTGACTTTCTATTTTATTGATAACTTTTGTCTTCTATTAGAATTAGGTGTCCTTTTTTACCTAAATTGTATCTATCATAGTTTCTATAGTCTTTTACACCAAATAGGCAACCCATTAGGCAATTACAATTAGAATTAGGTGTTCTTTTTTACCTAGATTAGAATTTAGAAAGTTTCTTGAAATATAAATATTTCAGCCTTCTTTCTATAAAACAGTTTGACTTTCTATTTTATTGATAACTTTTGTCTTCTCTTCTATTCTCTAACTTGGTCCGCCCCCTCAAGTCCTCAACTCAAGACATCATTTGATTTTTGAACTTGGCTCTCCCAACTCTCCCATCTTCTCAAATAAAATTCCTTCTAGTTCTAGGCTTCTCTGTCCTTTTTGTACAGGAGCAAAACCGAAACCGACCCAAACCGACCCAACCCGACTCAAACCGACTAGGTCGGTTTTGCTTATCAGTGGGTCGGTTGCGATTTCCACCTCAGGTAACCCGACCAGGTCGGGTTGGTTGGGAAAACCCCAATAAACCGACCCAACCCGACTCGTGAACAACCCTATCAAACGGATTCAACCTACCATGAAACGTACATCAAAATTCCTCTAAAACCGAGGTCACCAACATGCGTCAGAAACACATTGGGATGCCGTTGACTGTACAAACTGTTGACGTCAATTGGCGGCGTGCTAATGTCAGCAAGTCTGTCTCTAAGTCACAACCAACAACAAATGATTTCCTTGATCTTAAGTTGCTCTGATACCAAGTTAAAAGATAGTTTGTGATAAAGGAAGAAGAAGAAGAGGAGTTTTGTCAAGAACATTAGGTGTGTTACTGTTCACACCTAGAAAGATTTCATTTAAACACAATGAATAAAATTACAATTAAGCCCATGACTAGGCGCCCTAATACAAAAATATATAAAAGGACAAAAATGCCTTTACACTCCCAACAGCCCAGAGTGTTGCACTATAGAAGTTCAAGGGCCAAGTGTTAGCACACCCTAAGTATAGGGTATGTTAGACAATGTATGCCCTTAGCTCCAATCAGCATGATGTACATTATAGCATTTATTGTAAATGAATAAAGTACATATTTGAATCATGTTATCGTGGTGTATTTCTTTATAATTCCCTTAAACTGGACACATATGAGACTCATGTTAGTTTAGAATCTTCACATTCGTTGGATAGATCTAGGGAGATTTATCCTGCCATGGCTGACACTGGTGTACTGCCAAGTTGGTTGGGGTGGCTTGTCTCAACTACTAGGGTGAGACCTGAGGTACATGTAGTGTGGGTTTTCTTGAAACCTTGAACTGGACCAAAATTCTAGTATTGCCCTGGACATTGGAGATAGATGGGCAAAACTGAAATGTTACACCTGACCCCTAGACTCGATTATGATACTACACTAGGTGTCGGATTGGGCTGTCTTTGATGTGCCAATCAATGAGATCCTTAGAGGGGGTCAAAACTTTGGTATGTTGGGACAGTCTGAGAATTCATCTGAGTGGGTGATCATAGTGACAGGATCAACCCCTTTGTAGGACAAAGTGAACGATCGGGAAAATGCACTCTCTCTTATGGAAACTTAAACTGCCGGCAATGGATTTCAAATGTGTGAAATTTGGTTTTGCAAAATATATTTATATAGAGATATACTTACATATATTATAGTTTTAAAATGTTTGCAAAAGGTTTTAATTCTCGGGATCCATGTGAGTAGAGAGTGTAGCACTATACCTTGCAGCCGAGGGAGAGGTCCTCTCTTGTCAGGCAGTGTTTGATCATTAAGGGCTGAAAGGTTAAGTGTGAGACCATTGAGGGTTATACTTGATGGGCTAATCTTGCATCTGCCCACAGTCCTTGGGCCTTCATAAGATGGCTGGACCCAATGACCATTTAGTGTAAATGTTGGGCCCTAATGGGCCCATGGTGATGGACTCAGGGGTTCACTATATTCAGCAGTGAATTCGGCCAGGCCTTGTAAAAGAGGCTAGGCTGAACTCATGTGGTTGATGTGTAGATCAATGTTAGGGTCCCATGCCATACAAAGAGAGCCAAGTTAGCCAACATTTAAAGGAAGTGAGCCTGAAAGCTTAATGGGCCTAAAATCCCATTTCGAATTGGGTTAATTGGATTAATTAAGTCGGGGCAGATATGGGTTTGGATCAACAAATAAGGATAAGAGGATAACTCTTATCCACTTTCAGGAAACTCCTAATCAGATTAGGAGGTTGTCTCTTTAAAGTTATAAATAGAGAGCAGGTCGGACTTGAAAAAGACACACAACACAGAGAGAAGACAACTCAGTTAGACTGATCTTGCCTTCAGTTCTTTTTCTTCCTGCTCTTGCCGCCCTGCCCTGCTCGATCTCTAGCTCTTGGATCCGATCAAGATTTGATCTTGATATTGTTTCTTGCTAGAAGAAACAATTTTGAAGTTTTGCTCATTACCCCATTCGATTCTTGCTAAAGAATCACAAGTTCTTGGTGAAGAACTACCTGCTGATCCTACCTCATCCTAAGCTGTGTCATCTTCAATGGAGGGAGGATTTGGTACACTCTTTGGCGTGAACACCTACGTTGGGAGGAGCTTCTTGCATGGATTCCGTATCAGGTATATCCCTCCCTAAACTTGGTTTCAGATTTGGTCCGGTTTGGTTACAAGAACGAACCTTGAAAATGCAATTTTCTAAATTGGGAATAGGATTCCCGGATGGGAGTAAAGAAATTTTGAAATTTCGCCCAACCTTCCTATAGGGTTCGGCCATCCATATGATGAATCTCCCATCCCTTCAAGGTAGCCATCTGTAACTCACCCAAATTAAGAACGATATTCTTTTTTAGCATTCCTCTTTAATTATTATAAGAAATTCATTGGCTCCAATGGAAAAAGAAATAAAATTCAAAGGCTGAAGGAATAGAAATTGAAGGATGCTTCCACTCTTTCAAAGGTGCCAAGAGGTACCTGATAAGGTGATTGCACTGTGTAACAAGCCCCAATTAGTAGTACTGGCTTTCAGTTCAAAATGTTTGACAGGTAAGAAGCAGATCCAATTAATTTGGTTCATACACTAGTAGGATCTTTTGTCTGCATATTTGTTCAGCATTATTTTGTATATAATTTAAACTTTGAAGATAATTTGGAATGGCAGGCCATTTTTGAAAAAGATCTGATCATGGAAGAAGGATATTAGGAAAATGCAGGCAACTTGCAGAACTAGAATCTATATACAGTGGTCCCTTTGGTCCTCTATTCCACCAACCACCCTGCTATAGGAACCCTTCTAGAAACATCTGGAAGATGGGCCCATCGTTCTTGGTTTTCTCTTGCTAGATTATACTTTAATCAGACAGCTCTTACTCTGTAAAAATTAGAAAAAGAAGGCAGTGTTTCACTAAAAAACAACACATTTGATTTAAAGTATAAACACATGGTCTATTCCTCCCTGAATCTGTGGGCAAAATGTGAAGAGCTACACAGATTAGAAGATCTTATCCATAAAGTTAAGGGTTAAACTTGGACCATTAAAATGGGTTTAACCATACTTTAAAATATTTTTTTGAAGACAAAGGAAAAAGTTTTATTGAAATAAAAAAGAAGATGTAAGGAAGGTGATAAGCAATCACCCGAGAGAAAGACCAACCCAAAGAGAAATCCCAGATAGGCATAAACAAACCCAAACAAACAGAACCAAAACCAAGCTAAATTTAAACCCAACTAGAGAAAGCCCCTAACAAACCTCCCTTGAACAATAATAAACTTTCATTCTGGTTGTTTTTTATCAGAAACTTTCTGATTGTTTTTATTCTTTTACTTCTTGTTTTCTCTTAGTATTGACATTTTTATTTTTCTCACTGCAGCCTGCTTTTTTTTTTATCAGCAAAAATGATCATTTTATTCAATTAAGAGAAATAAAACTGAGTTACAGCAGATAAAACAAAGACATTTCGACAAAGAAATTTTACAATACAGCCCAAAAAGCTTTTGCTTTTGAACTCCCTGTTTAGCTAGAGAATCAGCCATTCCATTTGCAGTTCTCCTAACCCATGTAAATGAGGCCTTAAGTTCCTTTGCTTTGGTTACTATCTCCCTTAACTGATGTCTGTAGTACCAAGGAACATTACTGCTTGAATTGGTTCAAGATATCACTGTTTTTGAGTCCCCTTCTCTTTCCAAGTTCTCAAAATCAGCTTGCTTGGCGATCTTTAGCCCTTGAAGTAGGGCTAACAGTTCAGCTTTTAAAGAGTCACCTTCCCCTAAAGGTCCTGAGTACATAGCCAACACTTTGTTTGAGGAGTCTCTGATCACACCACCAATGCCTGCCATACCTGGATTTCCTATAGAGCTCCCATCAAAGTTCAACTTTTACTTATTGGGACCTGGCAGCTTCCACTCCATCACTTTTCTTTCCTTCATCTCTGCAGTGTGCGCCGCTTCATTCCAAGCTCTTACAATATCCGTAATTGATATATTTTGGAAGAGCTGGAGTGGTTTCACCCAATGTGCAACTCTTATCTTTATGGCCTCCACAATGGCCTCTTTTGGTCTATGCTTTTCATTGAAAATTCTTTCATTCCTTTCCTCCCATATTGTCCACACTGCCCTTGCTGATTCCCACATCACCCTCCCTCTTTTTGTTGGCTGCCTTAGAAAGTTTGGATCAAAGAGGCTTATTACATTCTGGGGAGCCCTCCACCTGCAACCAAAGAGAGAGCAAAGAGATTCCCAAACAAACAAAACAAAGGAGCAGTGGATCAATAAATGGGGTAGGGATTCAGCATCTGCAAAGCAAAGAGAGCACATATGAGGGGAGAGGCATTTATTTGGCCTCCTTTTTTGAAGCATGCCACAAGTATTTACCTTCCCCAAAAACACCTCCCAACATTGAACCATTGGGAGGGAATCCAAGATCTGAAGATTTTTGGAAGGTAGTGGCGGAGAGGTTTACAAGGAAGTTGGCACTTTGGAAGAGGAATTATTTATCCATAGGTGGGGGAATAACCTTGATTAGAGCAATCCTTTCAACCTTTAGAATCCTTGCTAAAGTGGCATGGCTTTTAGAAAAACTCATGAGGGACTTTCTTTGGAAGCCTGGGGAGGAAAAGAGGGATCATCTAGTGAAGTGGGAACAAGTCTGCAAAACAAAGCAGAAGGGAGGCTTAGGACTAGGGAACTTAGTACACAGGAATACTTCCTCGCTAGGAAAATGGCTTTGGAGGTTCCCATTGGAAAGAGACAAGTTGTGGCATAAGGTGATAGAAAGTATTCACAAGATGATGAACAATGGCTGGGATGCAAAGTTAGACCCCACATCTTCCTCGAGCTCTCTGTGGAAAGCAATACAAGAGGTATATCCTATTTTTCTCAATCTCATCAGATTTGATGTGGGTTGTGGCTCTAGGGTGCTTTTTTGGGAAGATCTTTGGCTGGGTGATACTCCTTTCTGCTTCATTTTCGCAGATCTATATTCAGTCTCTAACTATAAGTTAAAACCCATCTCAAACTTTGTCACTCTTTCTCATCCTTGGAGGACACTAGAGTTTAGTCTACTTCTCCTAATGGCACCTTTACCTGTGCTTCTTTCTTTAATACCCTTGTTCAAACTACTGTTGGGGGTGATAATTTCCCAGTGAAAGAGATTTGGAGCAAGTCCATTTCACTGCAGCCTGCTTGTTGGGCATGGCCAAGTCATGGCTTGATGTTCAGGTGGATTTAGAATTAGCTCGTTTCCATCCAGGAGGACATGAGCAGTTAAAGAGTTATGGAGGTGCAAATAAAAGCAAGTCCTAGTCGTGGAGACCAAAATTTTCATACTCCAGCTGGCCCAGAAAGTTGGCCATGGCATGTTCTCAGCCAACAGCCTCAGGATCTCTCTATTCTTCAGAAGCTCCATTCAGGCAGGGTATGGGAGTAAAACGAATTCTGCTCCATATTTTCTTGCATTGAAGTGGCATTTTTTTTTATATCTAATCATCTGATCTACTTGCCCATAGCTCTTCTCAAGGATGCAAAGAGCACCATCGGAAAATTGAGGCAAGAGTCTAACTCAAATGACATTTTTAATAAATAGCAATCGGTTTTTGTATTTATATTTGTAATTTCAGATGTTATTTTCATTTATTGAGACGTTTCTGCACTCTTGGAGAATTTTGTTGTCCATTTACTTCCACATTGCTCATGTGATTCTCATGCATTAATCTGGACTTCCTGTTTGCACTTGAGGGATTTTGGAATAATAAACTTAACACCCATCCATTTGGAAGTGGACAAAAAAGAGTGGCTGGAGTTCTCAAGTAAGCAAACTCAAGTCCAGATGAACTATTATTTCTTCTTGTTGAAACTAACCTTGTATGGACATGCAGAAGTACCAAAAATATAAAGAATATAGATAGTATACAACATCACCCCAAGAACAAAAGTAGATATATATGAAATAATATAAATGATCTGATCTAATGGTGCCTATATTAATTGTATAAACCACATTATATAAATTATAAAAAAACATAAAATATTATGTGCCTACTTTGTTGCCTGGGTATGATTTGATGTTATTTTTTTCTTCATATATTTTCAAATTCTGAATTATGTAAAGATTTTTTTCCTAATTTAGTCAAGCTTTTTTTTCTACACTTACTCTATTTGTTATTGTTTACATGCTTTGGAGCTGGTGAAGATTCTATAGATCTTATTTAATGCTTATAACTAAGCTATTACACTGATAGCTAAATTGAAATTCCACTTTCACCATACCTCTGACTTCTGTTGTATTTTTAGGAGTCTTAGAAGAATCTCCTAGTGTATATAATTTAATATTCTCTTATTTTAATTTTTAGTTCCATGTAGAGCCGGAAAGCTTTAATTTTTACTCATTTATTTTCTTTCTTTTTTATTTTTTGTGGGATTATCTTGGTTAAGATATAAGGGTTATTAATAACGTTATGATGTTAAATGCACAGCACCCAATCCTAGCTTTTAAACAAAATCTTAGTGCTTTCTTCTTCACACATTTGAAGTTGATATATCTTTAATCCAGATTTCTACAAATTGTACAAGGCTTATGCCTTTAGGCTCCACTTGAGGCAAGGCTTAAGAAAATGTCTCAAAGCCTTGAAGTTTATGGCTGAAAGTATAAAACAAATTGCTCACAGTTGGAGATGCATAGTTTCTTGCCTCATGCGTCCATGCTTTTAAACTTTGGTTTAACCTTTTCTCTTTTCTTTTTGTTCCATTTTTTCAACCATTTTTTGTTGAGAATGGTAAGGTAAAATTGTACAAGGCTTATGCCTTTAGGCTCCACTTGAGGCAAGGCTTAAGAAAATGTCTCAAAGCCTTGAAGTTTATGACTGAAAGTATAAAACAAATTGCTTGCACTTGTGGATTTTGAAATAATAATCTTAACACCCATCCATTTGGAAATGGACAAAAAGGGTGGCTGGTATAGATCTCATCAGATAGATGCTGGTTTAATTCAAAGGTAGATCACATATGATCTAAAGCATGAACGATAGCGAGAGAAGGGGGTTCTCATGTTAACAAACTAAAGTCCATATGAACTATTGTTTCTTCTAGTTGAATCCATCTTTCTATGGACATGCAGAAGTACATTTCTTTAGTTTGAACTTTGAAATTACAGGGATGCATTGAATCAGGCCTCATGGTGATCCATGATTCGTTTTGGTGCACACTTAATACTTGTTCTTAGATATCTACTTGCTGATCAAATGAAGGACACTTTTAGAGAGAAGCTTATGATAGTTGGTGACCTAATTCTCCACATGTGAGTAGTACTCCTTTATTTTTTGATTGATAAACAATAATATGTATTTAGTTATTACTAATTCTACGCATCTGTAATTTGTCTGGAATATAGCTACTTAACTTTATTTTAATTAAAAGTTGGAGGCAAATCTTGAATATATTTTTTTATATGGGTATAGGTGATTATGCTGTATTCATTAGTCAAGGGAATGAATCTGTATGCATATGTTGTTAATTAGATCTATATATTGACAGTATTATGAGAGCAGTCCATAAATCCATAAAAAGGATAAAGGATGATTTGATCTTAACCGAAAAACATAGTTTTGGAACCCCCAAACCTGCAAAATCCATTACAATGGAGGAGTGTATGGCCTCCATAACTGGGGCAACCATACCTTACTCTTTGCCCTCTAGAAGAAGGCCACTACATGATGGTGGGAATTATGAGACTGTTGTAATTACAGCTCAGTGTAGCAATTTAAAGTGAATGCTTCCTCTCTATACTGACTGGGAGGTAATTCCTTCTGTTAGTCCATTTAAGGCCTTCATAATGCCTGTCTGAATGCATAATTTTTTCCATACATGTTTATTATTTTCTGTCCTTTTTATTTTGTCTAGATTAATGATAAAAACTGTAAATTGTTTGTTTATATCTTTCACAAAAGTTACCTCATATAACCTATAATATGTTTGTAATCATTCCATGACGCTCACATCAGAACTTGTTCTGGTGCCCCTAATACCAGCTCATTTTGATAAATTCTTTCTCTAGCTAGTGTATCAGCATTAATTTGAGACAATTCATACTTATAAGAATGCACGGTTCAGATCACCTGGCAAATTTTTTTTGGTTCTCTAATCAGGGATCTAAGTATATACAAAATTTTCACTCTAGCCGTATGCCAGTATAGCACAACTTGGCAATCACCTTCTAGAACTAGTACATTACTGCCAATCAAATAGGCTGGTTTTAGGACTTGGGTCTCTTTATTTCCATTCTTTTGTTTTTATACGTCATTGTTGTTTTTCTTTGCAGCATATTATTCTTCTCTACTTTGTTTTTTTCTTCTAAATTTATTTACAGTGGGTTAATCTATATCTTAGACACTAATAATTGTCCAGGTGGCTGTACTTGTATGAAAGTACTGCATACATATAAGCATTTTCATGTGGTTTGTTACCAAGATATAGAGAGTGAGGCACGTGTAGCATTTGCAATGGTGTGTAATACTTCTGATCCTTAAATAGAATTAACTAATTTTTGCATATCTGAGATGCTATGGCTTCCATCACAATGTCTATTTGTTTGCACCTTGAACAATAACAAACTTTCATTTTGGTTGTTTTTTATCAGCAACTTTCTGATTGTTTTTATTCTTTTACTTCTTGTTTTCTCTTAGTAGTGACATTTTTATTTTTCTCACTGCAGTCTGCTTGTTGGGCAATGGCCAAGTCATGGCTTGATGTTCAGGTGGGTTTAGAATTAGCTCCCTTCCAGCCAGGTGGACATGAGCAGTTAAAGAGTTGTGGAGGTGCAATAGAAACAAGTCCTGGGTCCAGGAGACCAGACTTTTCATACTCCAGCTGGTCCAGAAAGTTGGCCATGTCATGTTCTCAGCCAACAGCCTCGGGATCTCTCTGCTCTTCTTCAGAAGCTCGATTCCCCTAGAGTAGAAAAGCAAAATCTGGTCTTTGAAAAATGGAAGGACAAAGATGAATAAAGGTCTGCGGTACTGGTTATGCAGATTAACGCATTTGATTTGGGAACTACGATAGGATAATAAATACCATCTAATTAAGCTCATCTTGCACCGATTTCAGTTATGAATCTTTTTGTCCCTCTATCCCTGAAAGACAACGATGTTAATCGTGGCTGACTGAATGTGACCAGTGATAAACCAATGGTCTCTCAATTAGTTTGTGCTAAGAAAAGAGGGAGAAAGGACTAAATTGTATGGACAGATTTGGATATTGTATCGCGTAGTTGGATGTTCCTGTTTTACTTTTTCGGAAAAAAAAAAAAATGATGCCATCCTGCCCAGAATGTTGATACCACGACCCTAAACCTTGCTCATAAACATTATTGGCAGCTTGGGGGAGAGACGGGAGACCCAAAATAAACAAGGTTTATATTTCATGGTATTTTGGTTTAGACTAGAAAAAACAAGAAATCTCCCTCTCACTAGCAGGCCTTAATATTATTATTATCGTGTTCTAAGATTGTCATGTGCAAAGTACACATACACATTTGCTAATAATGGTAAATTGATATTCAATGGATAAGCTATCTAATTCAACTATTGGTTGTTGAGTGGAGTTAAAAACTCGTTGCTGCACCATGGGGCTGCTGTATAGCATTCCTCCATTTTGAATTTCGAATAGGGTAATAAATATATTGATGATCTGAAAATTTCTATGGTACCGAAAACGAGAAAAGGTCTCTGGTCTTATGGTTTTATTGACCAAAATATTCAAAGGTCTCATTGTTTTACTGACCAAAATATTCATAATTTCATATGCTGCTTCGGACACTTGTATGCAGCAATCGCAGATGCATCGAGGAGAAGTACTCGAGTTTCTTACCATCTTTTTCCTTCATACTTTTCTTTCAAGAAAGTCATTGGGCCGGTACGATTGTCTGCAGCCTCCATGAATGTGGATTAATGTTTTGTCGTTTTTTGAACCAAGCCACTTGGTACTTACTGCCTTACTGGTGTATTTTGTCCTACACTTGGAACTTGAAAGCACAAGAGGCTGCACTTGCACAGGCAATTTTCCATTCCATCAATCAGTTACAGGACCCCATCACTGCTAGGCTGCTAGCGGTACACTTTGCAGTATAGAGAATCTTACTTGTTTTTCTTAAGCAGCGTGCGTATTTCAAGCATAAATGCAGCCAATCGGATTGGAGAGATGTAGGCTAGAGAGTTGATTCACAATGTGTAGCCGTATCAAATAGAAGCCAAGCACCACCGAGGCACCGAATTATATTTTAAAGGTTTTTTGTCTCCCATATAAACTCCATTTAATGGTGTTACGTTCAAATTTTACGGAGGATGAAAGGGAAATAATCAAGTCCCTATAATCAACGGGATGAGGCTGACAATGAATGTATCTTACAGTCAATGGATTTATTCTCACCCTTCAGCTTTCATCCTCTGAAAGTCATCCTTATGCACCTGAAATCACATGAGCAGGATGGCCTCTATGGCTCTAAACATCTGCTGATCATCAAACCCGAAGGCGCTCCCATAATCCCATTTTATGTTTGGTAGAGCTTTTCAGGATGTAGTTTCTATATTAAAAGATTCACATGGTTCACGACAACGATGTATAAAATACACCAAAAGAGATCAAAAGAATAAAGTTTTCTCAAATGTAAAACCCAATTACTGTTCTGACGACAACCAAGGGCCCAAATTTTTCGACAAGGCTTCGCTGGTTTTCCGAATGACAAATCAGCAGCCAAAAGTAAAATCGTGAACAGAACAAGTTTGCATACGGGGCTGCAAGCCTGCAACACATGGGACTAAATTTTTTTAATGTGGGGAGCTTGATCATCATCCCTCTCTACAGATGCTTCTTTAGCTTTCAACAGCAAAATTCGGACCAAGCTCTTCAAGGACGACTTTGTGATCCAAGAATTCCACCACCATCACAATAACCCGGCCTCAAATAGATTTCTCCTTCTTAAAGTCTCATCTACAAGCTTGAAAGTTTTTTTCACAAGCTTCTGATCAAGGGCAGTGGTCCTATAGATCTTGAAGACTCGGTCCACACGATCGGGAGCAGTGCTCTGAAAGTACAGTTCCTCAAATTTCTTCTTCACAAATCTGAAAATGTGGTTCCATCACAAGGACAGGAAGTAAAGAATCAATAAACATAAAATATGCTCTAGGATAGAAAGGGGTGAAATATGGAACAGAGATGCAGAACCAATGAGGTCAACAACACTGTTGAAGACGGTGAACACTTACTCGTAAGCATGCTCAATCTCCTGTTTTCCTGTAGACACTGGCTGGTAATCTTTAAACCATTCACACACATTTAGTGGCACCTGTATAGCATAGAAATTAGAGAAACATGTACCATATAAATACTAAATATTCAAGCTGCACACTGTTGTTTAAGGTTTCAAGTGGCTTCACCTTCAGAACTTTCTTCTCAAATATATCAAATTTGTTTAAGAACAGCATGAAAGATGTTTTCTGCACAGCAGAAATAGATTCAAATGAAGAAAAACACAATCAAGAATAAAAAAGAATAATCTGCAGAAGCACCATGAAATAAAACCTCAAAGCACTGTTGCTTTAGGACCCAGTCAAAGAGCTCCTTCGTCTCCATCATTCGGTTCTTGTTTTCATCCTCAAAGAGCATTTGATCGTACCTGAAACACCATTTAGGTCAGTTATTTTCAAGTTATGACAGAAATGCCTCACGCTTAATCTCCAAACCATGTCATGTAGGTGCTAGTGCAGCCATGCTTGATTTCTTTCATTTTTGTTCTCTCTTGTTCTTTCTCCACCTCTTTTGATCAGAAACATGGTTCTGAAAACTGAACCGGACTGGATGGTCAGACTGGTTGACCTGGGAACGGTCAGGTAACCGGTTCAGTTTCATCCTAAAACTGCTTTTTGGCCAAAAACTGTTGATTTGGTCAGCGACCCACTGAACCGGGCAGTCAAACTGTCAACCCGTCGACTCAGACAACGGTTTTTGGCTGTTTTTTATTTTATTTATTTATTTTTTAAGTCAGAACAGGCCGTCCATTCAAACTGGATGGTCAGACTGTTGACCTGGGAACCAGTCCCCAGAATAGTTCCATGTCTGTCCAGTTTTTAAAACCTTGATCAGAAATACTGACCATGATTTATGCATTAAGTCTTCCACTCCAACTCTAAACGCACCATCAGAAAACTCATCTCCAGTTTTCCTGGGATAAATCATAGTTAGCATCTTTTGCAGTAAGTAAATGGACTAGTAGTTGTTATTCCTCCAAGCTGTAAATATGCCACCAAACAAAACTGCCAACTTGATACACCACTCCTTTGGGTAACTAGGTATGTTTTGGTGGGTAACTGGGGGTGGCCAAAAAAATAAGCCAAAAAGATGATCCTGAAAAGAGAACATTTAGAAAAGCAATGCCCTATGGCTGGAAGCAACTACATATATCCAAATTTGCATCAGTAATTTCTGCTCGGGTTGGTATAACCCCAGACAAGACCTTGTTTTAGGATATATAACTCAACATGCTTCCTTACAACAGTAAGTTCTGCCCATGTTAAATCAGAAGTTTCATATCCCTTAACATGATGATAATTAGTAGTTTAGGCATATGCACAAGCATTTAAGAGGCAGTGAGAACTTGGCAAATATCTACCCATTTCATGGTATTATAATTAATGAAAGGCAGAATGAGCTTACTCGCTAATAGCAGCACAGAAAATTACAGCTGTAACACCTTCAAATAGATGAATCCACTTTCTTCTCTCATTTCTCTGGCCTCCAACATCAAAAAGTCTATAAACTTCACCACTTTTCTTATTCCCTCCAACGGGGCTGCAGAATTGTTATTTGCAATGAGTTATTGTTTTGATATTCTGCCAACTAGAGATAAATATATGTTCAAGGTGGTGGAAATCAAAATTAGTGCAATTAACAAGTTAGTTAAATGATATTGTTGTACTATTATTCACGTAAAAGTGTGAAAGATGTCCAACTATACGAAGGCATCTTAGTTGAAACCCATTTGGTCAGAAAAACACAACCTCGCGGTACATATTACTATCAGGGCCAGGAATGCAACTCAAATTGCAGATGAAAAAAGAAAATGAAATCATTATTTTCCAAAGTTCCAAAATCTCTTAGCATTAAGAATGTCAGAGAATAGATTTCTTACAACCATGAAAAAACAACTCAACAAAGCAGTTGAATAGAAATGGCCAACTGCACATGGAACTCAAGTTGAAACTAGCAACAAGGTAAAAATGAAGCACATAATTTAATATAACTGGCTTAATGACTTGGAATCCATAAATGGCAACCATTCTCCAATACATCCTCCAAACAGGCATTAGGGGGGAAACTGTTGTAAGAACCAAGTATAATTGACTGCTTGTAACTTTTAAGCTCTTTACAATCATTTTTCTATCTTTTTCTTCGTCAGTCTTTCAATCATTCTTCCAGTAGAAAGTATTCATGCTTCTTCCAATACTTCATAGCAAATACCCCACAACATAAGTTTCTAACATTTTTTTTTTAATTTGCAAGGAAAAAAAAGAAGAGAACGGTGTTAAACTATTCATGCCTTCCACCTTGATAGGTACGAGATCAACATATGAATAGGGGCATAGTTCTGCTTCTTAATCTTAAATGTTAGTTTAATTTCAGACTTCGGTCATACAATTTGTCAGAGATGAGAACTGTACCAAAAGCAAACATTTGATATTAAGATGCAAACAGAAAAGAAAAAAATGTTTTATCAAAGATAAAATGACTACCTGAACTGGATTTCTACAACACCAGTTGTTCGAACTCTAGCATAAAGAACATCCTCCTGAAATACGAAATAGTAGTTATGAGAATTACACTGAATAAGATTATGAGAAACAATATATGAACATAACTAAGCTTGTATATAGTATAATGGAGGTTATGCAGCATGCATTAAGCAAAGATTTAGATCAAAGATTGCAATAATGCAAGGAAAAAAACATTGCCCGGAAGTTATGCAACATGCATCAAGCGGACAAAGGTTTAGATCCAGAAATACAGTAACGCAAGGAAAAAAGCATTGCCTGGAATTTGGTGCCAAGTGATCCAGAGCCCATCCTACCCCACCCTCAATTTAGGGATCCTAAAGTGTATGAGAGCTGCTAGAACAATCTTTTATATCTTTACTTTGTCAGTTTGTCTTTCGCCAAGTTAATAAGTTGATCACATTGTTGCGTTCTATTCCATCCATGGATCTCACAAGTGTCTTATTAGAACCCCAGTATGTCTTATCTTTTTTATATTGATTGTTCTGAATTTTATGATTTTCCTATATTTTGTTTAATTCTTTAATCATAATTTACCATTATTGTTTTTATGATATTAATTTTCAGATGGCAAGCTAATATGACTGAAAACATAATTAGAGCCCAGTATGTCTTATTTGAGTCATATTACAAAAATAAAACTATTATTAATATAATAGTAAAAACTAACATAAAAATAATAAATAGTAAAATAATATAAAATAAATAAATTAGTGAAAATTTTATTTTAATTATGATAATAAGGTAAAGCAGAAAACAGTGATGGAAAAAAAATAAAAAATATAAAAGAGATCATATAATATTACTAAAAAATAATATAAAATGAATGTGTAGTATAATAAAGGGACAACACCGGAAAATACATTTCGTGCACGGGGGTAGTTTTAGGTTTTTTGAAATGTTAAAGGGACAACACCGGAAAATATATTTTGTTCACTACCTCCAAACGCACTCAGAGGTAGCTTGCCATCTGAAAATTTTTGAGCTATATTCAATGTTCGATGGCTCCATTCAGAGGTGCAGCCGAACAACCACCGAGTGCTGAAAAAGCAAGTTTTTCAGCGTCTGGTGGTCAATTCGGCTCTACCAAACACCACCTGAGTGTCCAGATTTAGTTCTTTTCTCCTTGACTTTAAGACTCAGTTTGGAAAGAGTACAAATGCCAACATGTACAGTGCAAAACCGTATATTTTGTATTATTTTGTCTGTATTTGCACTGCATATATTTGCATTTCTATTCTTTCCAAACTGAGCCTAATTCAACCTATGCTTGTTTCAGCATTAAAGACCCCCCAAGCCCTCTTTATAACAGTTGCCTTTTTACACTGAAATACCAGCAATCTTTCTTAAGTATTTTCTAGGACTCAGAGTGGATTCAGAAAATCTAGAAAACACTGTCTTTTGGGTTTCCCTACATTAGAGAATTGATCATAGGTCAATGAAGATGTAAGGTGCCAACCAGCTGGTTGGTAAGGTCTCCTGCTGGTCATAGCAGAGACTAGGTGTCAAAACCCGCCTGCACCTGGGTTGGGGGATGGGCTACACCCCCTGCGGTTGTGTAGCCCTTCAAAAGAAATAAAAAAAAAAAAAAGTCAATGAAGACAGAAATTAAATTAAAAGTTAACAAAAACATAGAAGTAACTTCATTCCTTTCCGATCTCCATCATTATAAGGTGCCACAAGAAAAAACCCCTTTTTTTATAAGCAACTCAATATTACACCAAAATATAGGATTCTTTCAGATATTGATCTAATTATCCAAAAACTGAGAAAAGTAGACATAGCATTAAATAGAAGCAGAGATCAGAAACTAAATTTATGGATATAATGACCATCATATAGATAGCATTCAATTTTCCACTATTAGTATTAGTGATTAAGATGAACTATAATGCAAACCACAGGCATACAATCTTAGTTTTTAAAAGAAAATCCCTTCTCCAGATATACTTCTAGCAGAGGAAAATTAAAAAACTAGAAAAGGATGCTCCCAAGTTATTGTTCTACTGACTTGTTCACAGTTTTTAATGTCACTGAAATTTTGCAAATTTTTTAATTTGTTTGACACAAAAAAAAAAATCAAATTTGGTAGATTTCATTTTGAATTTTTTTTCAGAAAGAACCTTAAAAAATTACTGAAATTCCGGTTTACAGGTAATAATTTGGCCAAATTTAATAGCATAACAAAAAAGCTATACAATAGAAGTTAAAAGAATAAAACTAGAGTTAGATTAAGTTGTTTATGGAAGATAATTTAATGGTACAAATTAGCATAATTAAATAATATTTAAATAAAATAAGAAGCATTTAATATTACATATTGGTATAATTTAATACAATTGACAATTGTTCATAAAAAAAAAAAAAAAGATGCATTTAAACTTGTGAAATCCAAATTTTCAGATTTTTTTTCTCATTCAAGAGTAATGAATGCTGAAACTCTTGACAATTAAAATCCTCAACTTCAATTGTCAGTAAAAACAATAAGAGAGCAAAAGATAAACCATAAATGCACAATATGTGATCCTCTCCAACATAATTGAAGGAGAAGGGCAAAATCTCACTTAATGATACCTTTGTGGGTACATAATTGACATCAGACAACCTCTGCAAATTTTCCATGAAATAGTGAGCACAATCTGGAACTTGGAGTTCATTACCACGAGCATATGTTTCCTGCAATGCATGAAGAAAATTGGCATCTGTGCCCATGAGAAGAAGCACAAAACAAAAGCATAGGATAACCAAGTAACGCATAGGTACCTGAATTGCAGCATCCTTCCACAAAGTTTCTATGTCCTGTACAAGCTCTTTGGTCAAACGTGGATGGTCCAACCTGCCACCGATTTCTGATAGCTTCTCTCCAATATCCTGACAAAAAGAAGAGAAAAAATATACATTAATAGAAAATTAGAGCCCCCTGAATATATGACAACCAATTATCTGACCGTATGGTTCTCATGGCAAACTGCAAATCAGAAACAAATCTAGAAATTGATTTTTGCATCAAGTAAATCAGCAACAGGACAATGATATAGATGAAAGGAAAAAACTAATCCATACCTTATTTTCAGCAGATAAAACATACTTTGAAGAACTTTCATCATTTTGAGCAAATTCTTTTGACCCATCATGCAGTATCTGTTGGAATTTCAAAGAAAAAAAAAAAAACTCATAGTACTTGAGCTCAAGGATTATCATTTGTATACTTGCAAAAGTGGCTATTCTCCTCTGGCAAATGATACTAGATATTTCTTATTTTGCAAAAGGGAAACAACCAACACACCCTTTCTAGTATTGCGTAATGCGTACTTTAATTGTCTGATACACATTGGCATGGATGACTGGTATATAGCTCTTTAGTTCTGCCTCATCAAAGCCAGTCTGAAACAAAAGTTTTATCTGCCAATTACCATGAACAAGATGTCAAGACCAAATTAGAATGAATTGCAATACAGAGGGCCAAAATAACTTATGGGAATGGGAAAGTAAGCATTTAATGTCTAACCTGCTTAAAAATCGTTGACTTCCCTGACTCTCCAGCCCCTTAACAGAAGATATGTCATAACGAGTAAGATAAACCCATTAAAAGGCTTGCTTAAAACATAAGCAACTTTTCCAAGCCAAAAAAAAAAATTCACTGAAAATAAAATAAGCATAAACTCAATGCATACACAGTGTTTTAGAAGTGCAAAATCCTTCTAATACCCAGGGTGCAAGGTGAGGCATATACTTTTTCAAAGCAAGGAGCAAATTAAAAAAAAGAGAGAGAGAGAGAGAGAAAGAGTAAAGTAACCTACTGGCTCTAATTAAAATACACAAATATAATATGGACGTTAAAGATCTATCAAAAAAATGTACAAGTGAAAGCAAGTATATGCAGACTACCAAAGTACTTCAAGCACTCAACAATTCAAGTATGTGAATATTTCAAAGTGTTTATTTATCTCCTAGTTGCATACCTCAAGTAGCTAGTATGAAGTTTTTTTTTAGCAATAACAGTGAATATTATTAAAGATTGAGAAATTACATAGCTAAGGAGCTAAAGAATCTTTAACACCCTAATACATCAATGTACACCCAAACTGTACATCAATTACAAAACAGCCCAAAAAATAGAGTTTTTGTTCACCCCTTGCCTAGCTAAACCATCTACCAATGAGTTTGCACTTCTCTTTACCCATGTACAACTAACTTCAATGTCCTTAGTCAGCCACTTAAATTTCCTCTTTTCATTGTTGTAGTTCCAGAGCTTGGAGTTGTCCTCCTTTAACCAGTTCACTACAATTTCAGAATCACCTTCTATGATCAATTTATTAATATGCATGTCTTTGACCCTTTGAACCCCTTCAAGAGCTCCTCGTATCTCAGCCCTCAAGGAATCTCCCAGCCCACTTGAACCAGAATACATAGCTAACAGATTCCCTTTTTCATCTCCTATCACTCCCCCTATTACAGAGAGCCCTGGATTGCCCAAACTACTGCCATTAAAGTTCAGTTTGCTAAAGCCGCGAGGTGGAGGGGTCCAACAAGAACTTGATGCTTTCTTAGCTGAAGCTGATTCTGCAATTTCCTTCAAATTCCTTAGCATCTCATCAACTAAAAAATCTGCAAACAATTCCAAAGTTTTCAACCAACGTATCACCCTAATGTGAATAATCTCCAATATTACTTCTAAGCTTCTCTCTTTATCTAAAAAAATCCGTGAATTTCTCTCTTCCCAAACAGTCCAACATACTGCAGCCCTAACACATTTCCACATAATCTTTGCCCTTTTTGTTGGGCAGTTAGGCATGGAAGTGAATAAGCTTTGCACATTCAAAGGGGGAGTTCACCTGATCCAGGGAGAGAACATGGACAAAATAGCTTGAATAGCTTTATAGGGAGATGCTCTTGTAGTCCTCGCTAGAATCCCAGAGTCCCATCCATTGTCTACCACCCCATGAATACTTCCCACTATCTTAACCCAAAGTTTTTCTTTCTCCAATGAAAATCTCCACAGCCATTTCACTAGTAATGCTAAGTTCCTATTCCTTACACTCTCAATTCCCATACATCCCTCCTTTCTTACTCCTACACACCACCTCCCACCTAACCCTATGGTCCTTCTTTAAACGTCTTACATTGCTAATGGCTCTTCACCTTCGTAAAATCCCCTTGAGGCAAATATAAACAAGTCCATATAGATGTTTGGGGTGGTGATCACAACTAAATTTTTGGTCCATATCTACGAGGGAACTGGTTTTGTGATCTTAGTCACAGATCATTCTATTTTAGGGTTAAGGATCAGATATGCGTCGTATTGTTATTATTTCTTTAGTGGAAATTTTGCTATTTGGATCTTATTTGCAAGCTAAGACATGGGGTATTTTAAAAAAAAAAAATCTTTCTTTTTGATTATTTTAAAGGTTAAGAGACCATTGCCAGCATGAAAACAGCGATAAAAGGTAATATGGAAATTGAAAAACCATTAAAAAGACGTAAAACACAAAAGGGTCTACAAGAAATATCAAAAAAGGGTATATCTAAAAAAGTGTATGCCTAAGCTAAGGCACAAGCTGCACCAGGCCCATTTCTTTTGGAAGAGGTTGCACCTAGTCCCAAAAGAGGCACATGCCTTAGAATGCCTCACTTGTGCAACCTATACACACCTAAAACACATGCAAGAAAGACAAATAAATCAGAAGAAATTCTTATTATTGTGAAGACTACAAATCAAGTGCAGTGTTGCATGAACATGGATACAATAATAAGAATTCAATGCATGTCTAGGACTCTGACTTTGAAACAGAAAAAGGACTCTAGGACACTCTAGGACATGTCTATATAAAGTTATATACCATCTAACATTTTATGCATATACAAAAAGGTTTTGAAGTTTGCTTTTGTTACTCTGTGATTCTATAGGAAAAATGGCATTAATCATTTATTAGTGTAGAGTCCACGAAAGACTAATGAAATGTGAGAAGTGTCAAAAAGTTGGTGATGGGGCAACCAGCTAGAATATTGTTGATTTGTTGTAGATGTTAAGAGAAACACAATGAGAGAAAAAAATTACATTGAATGGATGCTGTATCCAAGTTGGAAAGTAGACGCTTACACCAATATGACACTTGAGGAGAGACTCTTGTTTTTGTCAAGTCCTTAAAATATGACTCAAGAACCTTGAATTTTTAGGACAAAATTTGAGTAAGAATTATGAACTTGTAGTATTATTTAAATTGATTATACTTGCATGTTTAATTTGTCATCTATGTCCAACAATCATTATTACTTCCTATTATTTATGTAGAATAAAAATATCTATTAGCAAGCTTTTATATAATGAATATTTATTATTAAAAGAAAAACTTAAAATTTAAATATACTTCACCATGCCCCAGAAACCGTTTCTTCACTTGTTGAGTCTAAGACCTTGTATCTATGACAAAATCCAAGACCAAACCCCCATCCATGAAGCATAGAGAAAACTTGAATAAAAGATAAAAACATGAAACTAATATTTGATATAGTGTTTGAAGTAGGTTGAAAGTTTCCTCTTGCTATCTCCCACCTTCTAAGGAAGAAAACATTTGGGGGTCAGTCTTATATCTATCTCTTCATCAAGTAGTCAAACATCATTAATGTAGTAGGAAGTAGGAACAACAGACAAACACAGATGGGCTGCCTTTTCTTCTTTTCCTCGAGAAAAAAAAAAGGCCATGAGCATCAGTTATTTTTCCCCTATTGTAAGTGTCAATTGATAGGGGCAGCAATAGACAAACACAGATGGGCTGCCTTTTCTTCTTTTCCTCGAGAAAAAGAAAAGGCCTTGAGCATCAGTTATTTTTCCCCTATTGTAAGTGCCAATTGATAGGGGCAGCAATTGGCTGCCCTGCTTTCTCATTGAACACATATCACTTAATCCATATAATAGCCTTCTTGGCTCTATAATAGTGTTCTTGGCCCCCATCATAAACAACCACACAGCTACATCATGAGATCTTAAAAAAGAATAGGAGTTGGGTCAAACCAAATCACACCATCTTTTGTGTACGATTTTTTCTTAAATGGATAAGGAAGGAGAGCTAAGTTGGTTACCACAAGAGTTCAACCAGTTAAGCATGACACCCTAACAACACAAGGACTATTGTTACAAGATAATCACTCATGGACCATTCTACTATTTCCAAAAATTGCAGGAAGGAAAACCAAATTGAAGCAATACAAGAGGCTAGAGAAACTTACCGAGTAACTAATATATTGTAAAACTATGAAGTTTTAGTTAATGGGCACATAACTATGATGTAAGCCAATCAAATGAAAATTATAACATTCACAATAAGCTATACAATATTAGTTAAAATCTAGGCCATACATACCAAGTAACAGGAGCTTCTGGATGTGTTTTTCTGCCTTTGTTTCTTGAGCAATTCGCCTCTCAATTTCTGCAGCCTGAGGATACATAAACTAACAGAGAGTTAAAAGCTTTATATAAGGAAAACATTGAAGATTCTAAGGGTGTTTGTTCAATAATTAAGAACAGACCCCTCAACATTTTTTCCACCATGAACTCAATGGGTAACAAAGGAAGCATAATCGTACTAAAGCGGAATTGTCCACCTGTGCATTTTCTTCAGCATCAGCCTCACTTAAATGTTGTTTTTTGCTGCACAATAAGCCCATAGTTTCTACTAGAATGGACAGCATAGGAATTATACTACTAGTCAAGCTGCACCATGTATCCTGGAAATCTTTCAATGTTCGATAACTTCCCCATGGAAAATAGCCAGAGAATGCGTTTGCTGTTGCCTGTTGTTAAAGCTATTTATTGTTAGATCATATGAAGCATGATTAACAATTGCACAAAGAAAAATGCACTATCATGTTAAAGTCATAAGGAAGAAATGCAAAAGCAATTGTTCAGATAAGGTTTCTTTTTTTCTTTAGATGTGGAAGTGGAATTTGTTGAAGATTGACGAAAAACAGCTTAATTGCTCTAGGAGATTCGGGCTTCTTTGACTAAGATTTCCCATGGATAAAAGAAATGGATTTCCACTTCACCGTACAAAGAATGTCGCATGGTCAAATGCTTGGTTCAGGCTTGTGACTTGGTCACTGCCAGAACTTATATAAGTAATAATACGGATAAATCATAAGGTGTACTCGTAATCTAGCTAAGCTCCTTCAAGCCCTCAAGTTCCGTTGGAGAAGTTCTCCTCTTGCCAGTAACAAAAGGCGGTAGGAGTACGACATGCATAAAATATGCAATACCATTATATTTAAATTTATTTATCCCTGTTTCTTCGGCTCATTACCCTTTGCACTTTTGTTTCCCTATCTCCTTTGATTAATTAATTTTCATCCGACCAGGAGAACAGGAATAATTACACATATTCAACACAAACGAAATCTATGATTTGACGTAACAAGTTAATCCTTTTACAAATCCATGTCTTTGGCCAGAGCAACAGATAAACACCTGGCATAATCCAAAACAAAAAATAATAATAGCAAAGAATACTACAAATAGCTAATAAGCCAGGGAAAAAACACAAAAATTGCCCATGTATAGAAAACCGGAAGATTAACAAATCGTAGAGGTCGTTAACACTCCAAAAATTCACATTAGCAATGTCTAATTCTTCCTAAAATTCCAATCCAAAGTTCCACAAAAATAAAGAAAAATGATAACATAAAAGAAAACGTCCAACAAGAAACCACGCTCCGAATGCCACAAACAAACCCCATTCAAAGTACACCTACAAGAGAACCATAAGAACCTATAGATCTCCCACCTGATCAAGTAGAGAGACCACTCACAGAATCAACAACAAGCAAGGAACAGAAAATAAACTATGGCACAAGAAAGATCTCATAATGCGATAGATAATAAATAAATAAATTAAAAAAAAATGAAAATAGAAAGCTCAAGCTCAAGCTCCATTGGCAATACCTGGTAATGGAGTAATCTGGGCTTTTCGAGTCTCCAAAACCAGCATACTTAGCTTAGGTTCAATCAATGCCTGCTAAGAATCTCCCCGGAGCTGAGCCAGAGGCCAGAGAGAGAGAGGAGAATCGTGGCTAGATTTAGAGGAGGCTCGCCAACTAATAATTAGCTGCGATGGAGCAGTGATTTTCTCAGTGCTAGTGCGGAATAAATTTATACAGAGAGAAAGTACGCATCGCTTCGCTGCTAAATCTGGAGGGAGAGAAGGGAAAGCGCCGAAAGCTGCACGCTTTCGCGACAGTCAAAGTAACAAAAGAAAATAAAAATATTTTGGTGTTCTCGGGTCGAGGAGGAATAGACTATTTGTGTTGGTACCTCCGGAGACTGTACCTACAATTTTTGCGACCGAAGGTAAGCAGTCCATTCGCTCATTTTCACTTTTCAGTAAGAACAAGAAAGGAAACTCTATCATGTTTTCATGCCTCGTTCCTTACATCGTAATCGATGACATAGACACTGCTCTTTCTTTATCCGTTCGTTATTTGGTTGCTGCCGTTCTATCGGAATTTTTTCTTCTTGATGGATCTATTGGACGGTATAGGTCGGGACTTCTGGGATAAATATGGATGCTTGCTCCATGGGATATTTTTCGCCTCCGGTAAAAACAAAAAAAAGAATTAGGGATGTTTGGACGCGAACGTATCCCTTCGATTAGCTAAGGGTATGGAACAACCCAGCCCTGTCTTCTTCATTCGTGGGGGTCCAACCGTCCAAGTCCAACGCAGAAGAGGAAATATCCACGACGACCAGATCGCGCCATCCTGTGAATGTCTCCATTTTTCCTTTTGTATCCAAACATCCCCAAAGCTGCTGTCTTGGGAATTTGGATCAGGACGGAATGGGGGAGGAAAGGGAATCAAATGACCACTTAATGTCATAGATTTATAAAAATCATCCCAACAGAAGAATTTGTGCTACTTTGCAAATCTGCAGATTCGCTATTTTAGCTCTGCAGTACTAAGAGAGAGAGAGAGAGAGAGGTGCGGGCAGATTCAACTCTGAAATAGTTTTTTTTTTTTTTTTTGCTGCAATATTTCATCTGAAATTCTGGGATTTCATCCTAAATTTTAGGATTTTTAATCATTCATTTTCTCCATGATTTTAATATAAGTTTGTCGATTAGTACCCTGTAATTTGGGCCTAGTAGCACTTTGATCTCCAAACTTTAAAATATGATAATACAGTATTCAATTTTTCAAAACATGCTAATCCAGTACCTACCGTTAACCAGCCGTTTAATGCCTTTGAAAAAGATACAAATGCCTTTGAAGTGATCTAATTTTTTTTATCAATCATCCAAACATTGATAAAAAATTAACAATCCTAAATCATTGTAACTTTTGTTCAAAAAAGTTGGGATCCATAATGTCTCTTAAGACGTGACCCCAACATTCTTAAATATAAGAATCAAGGATTTGGGATTGTTAATTTTTTGTCAATATTTGAATGGTTAATAAAAAAAATTAGATGACATTTAAAGGGCATTTGTGTCTTTTTTAAATGCAACTTAATGACCAATTAACGGTAAATATTGAATTGACATGTTTTAAAAATTCAAATATTAAATTATCACATTTTAAAATTTGGGAACCAAAATAACACTAGGCCCAAAGTACAAAACACATGGTACTATTCCTCAAACAATATAATCATCATAAAATATTAGTAAACAACTTCCAAAATTTTACAAAAACTTCATGATGACCATGGGATTATAAAAATGGATCCCAATTTTCGATATTTAAACCCATGGGTGTAGGGGGTTCTATTGGAATGAGGACAATTAATTCATTCGATTTTATTTTTCTTAAATTGCATATGCATCATTTTTTAATTTTGTCATTGTAGTGTTCCATGAGATAATATATGAAACAGAACAAATTTGTATTGAGCTTCCTCAATATTGTTGGTTCATTCGATTTGTTTTTCTTTTTCCAATGTTTTACTGCACATATTTCATCTTTTTTTATTCAACATATTCCATTTTTATACATAGTGAAACACTGATGACCAGTCACATAGCCAAGTTTACATCAAGAGTCTTATATCAAAGAGTCAGGCAAATCCAGTAAGGCTGGTTTTTTATATTATATTTATATTATACCTTAATCATAAATGGGTCACAACTGATTTTGGTTTCATGGGACTACACAACCGAAGATGATCCATACCCCAAACTCATAACTCCCCAAACCGAGGTAAAGGTGTGAAAAAAGTTTTTACTTTTGATCAATCAAAATCTATCCATGAATTTAGATAAATAACACCTTATTGGCTATTATAATTATGATTTTAGTTTATTGGTCGGTTATTTTTTCGGATATCATATCTTTTTCATATCATAATCAAACCCTTTTTTTAGATATCTGGGCCCCAAATATCATTCAAAGAGATATACAAAAGAGCATTAGGGAGAGATAAAAAAACACTAAAAGGGAATTAAAAGAAAAAGAAAGAGTTAACATGCTATCCAATTCATAAGGACATCTTTAATATGACATATCCCTTTCTCATTGTATACTTGTAATATACTCGTATTATCATGTCCAAATTATCAATTTAAAAGATAAATAGGTCTATAATTAAATTACATGTTAAAATTAGTGTCAATTACTAAAAAAACTTTGGCTGTTGGGACTGACATCCCTACACGATATTGAGTAGGTCTGTCCGTTACTACAGACCTTAATAGAGTCTAGCTCGGACTGGTTTCTGCACAATTATTTATCAAATTTGGACTGGATCTAGTCCGACCCGGTCAGACCCAACCTATTGACAGCACCACGTTAAAACACTATTTTAGAGTTTTAACCTGCCTTCCCTCCGTCGTATCTCAAACCTTATTCTTTCATGCCCATCTCTGTGTAGGAGTCAAAAAGGGTGTAAAGAGGACGAAGTAAACTTTGCATAATTTATGGGTATCTTGTCTTCTGGTTGTATGCCCATATGTCAAAGATAGGATGTCGCGAATTCACCAACATACAATATATATTTTACTCTTGAGGGTGCCCAAGTTTTAAATTATTTATTGTACGATCCCTGACTTTTCTCTCATTTCTTGTATATCTACGTCGCTTAAACAATGTATTTTTTTTCTCCTAGTTTTATTTTTATCACATGTGAAGCGCCTTGGTGAAGTCAAGATGGGAATCAATCAAAGGTTGACGGCCTTGGCTGCTGCCCCAGAAATACAAATTGTGTTGGACGATATTAGACATTAGGAATGGGCTAAGCTTGCCACCGATTACAGAACACAGTAGATGGAATGGATTCGCATGTCTACTATTTCAAATAAAGGTTTTTAGTTTATGGGTTATACACTAGGGAATATTTAACACAGGGCCCACTCCCAAGAGCCCCAACGTGTTCCCCTCACTCTACATTTTATTTGCGTGTCAGTTCTAGGCAAAAGAAAAAACAGTTGCCAGATTTCCAAATAAAGCATCTTTTATTTTTTATATTAATTACATCAAATAAAGTTTTTAGTGGCAAATGCTACTCAGGGGCCGTTTGATAACAGCCGAAGTAGTTGAACCAAAAAAGCTTATTGAACTGTCTTTTAGTGAATAAGAATTTAAGGAGGTCGGGGCTTCATAATAGCTGAAGCTGAAGTTGGGTGGATTTCTATACCCTTGAATATCTTATTTATTTAATCATTTTAAGCACGGCTTTTAAAAATGAATCGGTGATCGAATCGAACGGTCGGCATGTTCTGACAAAAAAAATTAAAAAATTAAAAAAAATTGAAAATGGTCAAAACCGTTTGAACGGTTCGAACAGTCAACTGGCCAATTCAGCAGTTTGCTGACCAAAATAAATGGTTTTGAGAGGAAAAGCGGTTTTGGAGGAAAACGGTGACCGGTTCCCAGTTTTTCCGGTCCGACCATCCAGTCTGGTCCGATTTTGAAAACATTGATTTTAAGCAACGTTTTAAAAAATGACCCAGAAATGGAATCATTCTTGGCACCGATTTTTGGGTCAATCCGACCGTCCAGTTTGAACAGACAACCCATTTTGACAGTAAAATTAAAAAATTATTAAAAAATAAAAAAATAATCAAAACCATTGAATAGGTCGATGGTTCAATCACCTAGGTCAACGGTTTATTGACTTTTTTAACGGTTTTTTACTACATTCTGGGTTTGGAATAAAATGAAACCAGTTGCCTAAACAGTTCCTGGGCCGAACGGTCTGACCATCCGAATCAACGGTGATTCAAAAACATTGATTTTAGACACAAAAACACAAACCAATAAGTCATTCAATTCAGTAATTTCAAATGCTATCAAACGGCCGCTTAGGCTCGATTCGACGGTAGTGATGAACCTGAAGTCTTAAATGTCTATTTAAGACTATTATACGTGCCCTGTGATCTGCATTGGCCATCAGTATCAAATGTCATGGCTCACTGGCCCGGCCGGCCACTCAATGCTAGTTCTTGGTCCTTTAAGCGATGACTTCTGGCGAGTTATGGATTATGGAGGCCCAAGCCCATCTCCTGCAACCGAAAACGCTATTAATGTTGAAAATTTGAAATAAGTGGATTTTTTTACTGTGGACTTCGGCGAAATTTCAATATATTACATGAAATGCTGGCCAATTGGTTAGTTGGTTTCACATCAATGTTTCACAACTCAAAATCCAAGTCATTTCATTTATATCTATTTCAGATGAAAGTCTGGATTTTGTTAGGGTACAATTTGGGCTTGTTAGGGATTAACCCAACTAGACCCAACGCCCGAACCTTGACTCCTTTCTGATATTTCTGCATGTGCATAGGTCATAGAGTTGCAGGTTTGCAGCTTTGGTGTGGGCCGTCTGGCATAACCCGAACCCAGTTGGCACTATTGGCATGCATGAAGCTGGCTGGCTAAGGCTAAAAAGAACAATGAACGGGCCTAAAGTCTGGTGCTGCCATGGTCAATTAACCAAAAAGCTGATACTTGAATATCAGTTTGACATGGTTAGATGTACATAACCTGGCAGGACTCCTGTACTAAGCTGGGCTGACCCTAGCTTGAGCTAGCCCAGCTCAAGCTGCACCCTAGCGTACATGTTTGCTATGCAAATGAGAGCAAATGTTCACCTAGGGCAGCTGTACCTG